>NW_027525922.1:0-13108 GCF_052094955.1 Ictidomys tridecemlineatus
ATCAAAGAGAGTTGGCGTGTTCCCAGCTCTTACAGAGAAAGTTGGCGTGTCATTTTCTAGCACCCTGTGAGAAGGGTACACGTGACAGCTTTGCATTGGGTTCGCGTGCTTATAAGGCTGGAGGGACATCCGAGGGGAGTAGAAGTATTATTAGAAGAATATCAAGGGCCTGAATAAACTGCTGAAAGAAGATTCCTGAGTCGCGTCTTCCTTGCGGGCAAGGGGGTCGCGACAAGTGGTGCCGAAACCCGGGAGAAAAGAAACAAAGAAACACCAGGAACCAGATCTTTCAGCAGTCAGGGAGGTGCACTAGTAAGTCCCAGGTAACGTGGGACCCAGCTGTTAAAAAGCGGTGATGTCCTCTGTAAAGAGAGGGTGCTACATCTTATAGCAATTGCACTCTGAATTTTTGTTCTCTTGCTGTGTATGTTCGTTTTGTTTTGTGTACTTTCACTTTCGATTTCTGTGTTTCTTGTGTTGCGTTATGGGAGCTGTGACTTCAAGTCCACTCCTTCTAGCCCTCGATGGCCTTTTGCGTTCCAAGGGACTGGAGGTGAAGCATCGCACCTTGGAAAAATTTTTACAGAGAGTAGATGCCGCTGCACCGTGGTTTGCATTTTCAGGCAGCCTCACTACACCCAGCTGGGATAAATTAGACAAAGACCTTGACTTTGCTCGTGAGCAGGGCATGCTAGAGGTCGGGGTGATACACCTCTGAAGATGGTCCCTAGTTGTCTTATGGATGGCCGATGCCATGAAGCGCTTGTTAAAAGGCAGGAGGTTTAGAACAATTGCATGAGGAAAAATCAGAACAACAGAGAGTGAAGTGTCTCAGGAAGAGGGGAGTGTGCGGGGCGTGGAGAACGGGAGGAGACTGTATCCAGATCTCAGTGTGCTGCGCACGCCCCCATGCGAAAGTGGGTCAGAGGTAAAAGATATGAAGAGGAGGAGCTGGAGACGCTGTCTCGGCAGTTAGGAGTTTAGGTACAGGAACAGAGATAAGCAAGGGCTCAAGAACAGACAGCCTTCAGATCCGCCTCCATATGGCGTGGGTGTTTCAGGCTGCCTGCCGCTGCTTTCCTCTGTTCTCAGGGCTGGCATATCATTGCTATTGACATTAAAGACTGTTTCTTTTCTATTCCTTTGCATCCTAAGGACTCACAGCGTTTTGCCTTCACCCTTCCCTCGTGTAATCACGAGGAACCAGATCAATGGTTTGAGTGGGTTGTTTTACCACAGGGAATGTCTAACAGTCCTACGATTTGCCAGATGTATGTAAGGAAGGCACTCGCACCTCTCAGACAACAATATCCTTCCATCAAGATTATTCATTATATGGATGATGTATTATTGGCAGCCAAATTAGAGCAGTCAGTTAATGAGGCCTATAAAGACCTGGTGAAGTTGTTAGCTCAGTATGGATTACATATTGCACCTGAAAAGGTTTAAACAGGGATTCTATTCAGTATTTGGGAGCGACGATTGCATATGACATGTTAAAACCACAAAAAGTTACTATAAAAACTCAAGATCTCCAACCTCTAAATGATTTTCAAAAACTGTTGGGAGATATTAATTGGATAAGAGGTTATTTACATATTCCTAATATCGTGCTCCAGCCTTTGTATGCTATTCTTAAGGGTGATCCAGATCTTACTTCCCCTCGTACCCTCACTAAAGAGGCCAGAGCGGCCCTTATAAAAGTAGAAGAAGCTATACAACATGCTACTCTATGCAGGCTCCAGAGTGATAAACCTTTCCAGTTATGTGTGCTTGCCACTATGCGGCAGCCTACTGGAGTACTGTGGCAAGATGGGCCTTTACTATGGATCCACCCACATGTATCCCCAGGAAAATCTTTAGAATACTATCCTGATGCTGTTGCAGCATTAGCACTTAGAGGGATTCAACAGAACATTCAATTTTTTGGACAAGCACCTTCTTCTCTTATCATACCCTATTCTAAAGTTCAACTTAATGTTTTGTGTGCTACTCTGGACAACTGGGCCATTCTATGTTGCTCGTTTCAAGGGGATATTGATAATCATTACCCTTCTCATCCATTACTCCATTTTGTTAAAGAGCATCCTATCATTTTCCCTAAAGTAACTTCACCCACTCCAATTCCGGGGGCTGTTAATATTTTTACTGATGGCTCTAAGTCTGAAATAAAAACTTATGTGATTAATGACACTCCCCCTGTCCAGCATCAATTTGCTCCTGGAAATCCACAATGGGTAAAACTACAAATTGTCATTAAAGTTTTTAAACAGTGTTCTTTTCCTTTCAATCTCATTTCGGACTCCATCTATGTGGTACAGACGCTCAAAATTCTAGAGGCTGTAGGAGCTATTAGTGACACCCATGCTGTGTCTGCTTACTTTAATCAGCTTCAACAGCTTATCCGTAGCCGTACTGCCCCTTTCTATCCAATGCACATTCGGGCTCACACCTCTCTTCCTGGCCCGTTATCACAGGGTAATGCCTGTGCTGACTCGGCAACTAGAAGCCAGTTGGTATGCTTGGCCTCCTCCTTAGAAGAAGCTAAATTGTTTCATCACAACTTTCATGTCAATGCTATGACACTGCGCAGACGTTTTTCCATCTCCAGAGCAGATGCTCGTCAGATAGTATTACAATGTCCCCATTGTGTCACATTTCTTCATCCTCCTACTTATGGTGTAAACCCACGAGGATTGAAGCCATTGGTCGTCTGACAAATGGACGTAACTCACGTGCCTGACTTTGGTAACCTCAAATATGTACATGTTTCTATTGACACATACTCTGGAATTATTCATGCTTCTGCTTTATCGGGAGAAAAGGCACGTAATGGTATTACTCATTGCTTAAAGACATGGGCAACATGGGGTGCACCTACATCCCTTAAGACTGATAATGGACCTGCTTATACTGGCAGACAGTTTACATCTTTTTGTTCTACTATGGGAGTACAACTTACTCATGGGTTGCCTTACAATCCTCAAGGGCAAGGCATTGTTGAACGTGCCCACTGCACCTTAAAAGAAACCTTAGAAAAACAAAAAGGGGGAATAGGAGTTGACCACACTCCTAAAGAACGCCTGTCTTTAGCTCTTTTTACCATTAATTTTTTAAATTTGGATATTCATGGCCGCTCTGCGGCCGATAGACATGTGTCCCCTCAGCCCTCTGTGACTGGCTATGTTAAGTGGAAGGATGTTCTTACGGGCCAATGGAACGGCCCTGACCCCGTGCTGACATGGGCACGAGGATCTGTTTGTGTTTTTCCCCAGGATCCCACGGAGCCGCTGTGGATCCCTGAACGCCTGACAAGAAGAGTCTCGAGATCTACTAACCAGCAGCAGGAGGTGCCACAACAGTCCCATGATGAGGAGCTTCATTCTGATGAGTGCTCTGGCTCTGATGCTGGTGCCAGCGGTACAGATGGCACCAATGCAGTGGTGGGCAGTGACACGGGCATGGCCAATGCCAATGCCAATTCATAGTAATTCTAGTGTCCTCCCCACTCTTTTTTCTACCTCATGTGAGATGTCTGCTCCTTGTACCTCTCCTAGAGGGGACATAGAAAATATTTTTAATCAGTCTCAAGTTAATCTCACAGGAGTTTTTTGTTTCAGTCTTGGAAACACTAATTGTATTAGCCTTAAGACCAAAAATTTGACTAACTGGGAGGACCCATTGCGGTCCAGTCGAGTCTCAGGGAGTATTCTCAGTGCTGTATTGAGCCAAGTAGTTTCAGGGAAGCAATCAGGCTCAGGGACCCCCGCAACTAGCTCTGTTTTAAACATAACTACTTTAGCTATTATCTCCGAGGTATTAATCCCAATTCCTCCTTCTTCTAATAGTACTTGCTATGCCACTCATTTCAAGGCCTCTCCTTACTGTACCCCTAATTTTGGTTTTCCCCCGACATTTACGCCTTGTCAGGATCATTCTTGGGAAAAACATCAAGTTGCTAAAGGTTTCTCCTTCCCCCCCCCCTCTGAAGAGATATGTTTATAACTTTAACAACAATGCCAACTCCTCTACAGGAACAGGTTGGTCCTGGTTTCAATGGCTCATTTCCAATGAGAAGGGGGCTTCAGCCGATATTTCCACATTTGCTCAATTACTAGGAGCCAAAAGTTGGCTGGCTAATGTTTCTGACACTACTAAGGAGAGTGAACGAGGTAATAGGCTTACATCTGTTTCGTTCAACTCTCTGTTACATTATGCCACATTGCCTCCTGCAATGGTCTGTATCCAATCCCCGTTCCTGTTCCTTTTAGCTAATCACACCTCATCGGGGATGCTGGATTGTTCTATTATTACCTGTTTCCTATCTGAGTGTTGGAATGGTTCTTGGACTGTAACAGTAATTATGAAAATTCCAACTTTTGTCCCAATCCCAGTCACTGCGGATCCAGATAAATTTCCTATTGTAGAGCTACTTAGAGTCCGCAGAAATTTTGGAATCACAGCAGCTATAGTGACAGCCGTGGCGGCATCTGCCGCTGCAGCAGTTACGGCCAGAGTAGCCATGGCCAGTCAAGTACAAACTGCTGCCAATATTAATCAAGTTGTTCAGCAAACGTCCGTATAGTTAAATCGCAAAATGCGATTAATCAACATATTTTGTCAGGGATTTTAGCTACCAACAAAAGAATAGATTTTCTTCAAGCTCAGGTAGAAAAATTGGCTGACCTAGTACTTTTAGGCTGCATTGACCAACGTGCACATTTATGTATAACCTCTGTCAGATTTAATGATTCCAGGAATGCTTCCCACATCATTGGTGGATATCTGGCCGGGAATTGGTCCATGTAAGCGAAAGACATGATCCAGTCTCAACTAACCCAGATAGCTGTCTTAAATAGTACCCGTGTCGATCCCGTGACTCTGGGTCAATTCACCAATTGGATATCTTCTGCTTTTTCCTTTTTTAAAGAGTGGGTGGGAGTAGGCATTTTTGGTGCACTGTGTTGTTTTGGTATGTTCCTCTGTTTGTGGTTTCTCTGTCGCCTTAAAGCTCGTAGTGTTCAAGATAAGGCTATGATCATACAAGCTCTTGCTGCTTTAGAAACTGGCAACTCGCCACAGGTCTGGCTTGCGCATCTTAAACACTAAACTTTTGACATGGTCATCGCACCCCAAGTTATTATAACATTGCACTGGGATTGACATGTCTTTCCTCGTTATTCTCTTAGTGTCAAAAAGCCCTTGCACTCTGCCGGTCTTGCTACCATTGCACGCAGATGGGTTTCTACACTAGTGCCTTTGACATGGTCGTTACACCCCAAGTTATTATAACATTACACTGGGTTCGACATGTCCTTCTTTTGTCTATCTTTTAGTGCTGGAAAGCCCTTGCACTCTGCGGGTCTTGTTGCCATTGCACGCAGAAGGGTTTACACACTGGTCTTTATCTACCAATTTAAAGTCCGTGCCTTTCTTTCAGGGTGCTGCCAACTTGTTTGTAGTTGTACTTCTACATGGCAACAGTTCAACCTCAGCTATTCCCACTTACTCACCATCGTCACGATACAGGATGCGAGGCAAGGCACTACACTTGAGTGATCCATTGAAAAGAGGGACCTCAAGGGGAACATGTCCTATTGCATGTGGGTTTGACATGTCTACGCCACGCCCCACAAAAAAAGGCGTCGGCTGATATGGTGTCAGGTCTGGGGAAGGCGCCCCCTGGGGCTGGCCCATACTATGCAGCCACTTTTGCACAGTGGGATAGGACCTCTACTCTCGCCTGTATTGTCTTAGTGAAACAAAAATGGGGAGCTGTGGTGAGCCATTCCTGCGGACTGTGGTCGCCATTACATGATGGCGCTGGCTCCCTTGTAGTCTGTGAAGGACAACTCCATATCAAAGAGAGTTGGCGTGTTCCCAGCTCCTTATCAGAGAAAGTTGGCAAGTCATTTTCTAGCACCCTGTGAGAAGGGTACACGTGGCAGCTTTGCATTGGGGTTCGCGGTGCTTTATTAAGGCTGGGAGGGACATCCGAGGGAAAGTAGAAGAATTATTAGAAGAATATCAAGGTCCTGAATAAACTGCTAAAAAAAGATTACTGAGTCGCGTCTTCCTTGCGGGCAAGGTGGTCGCGACATTCTAGGTTAAACCTTTCTATCTCTATGGTTTGTTTGCTGTTGATGTAGCCTTAAGCAGAGACTGGAGAAAATCACTCTCATTGAAAGGGGTTGCCAAGCTTCCAAAAAACTACGAGTTGCCTGAAATCTCAGCAAACATTTTTTCACCCAATCTTGATGATTCTTTCAGGTAATGATCAGTACACCAAAACCATTTGGCTCACGACATTTCGTTCTTCTAGGTTAAACCATTCGTTTGCAGTAACCGTTTTCATTTTTAGGTTTCACTCTGTTTTCTCCTATAGGGATACATGTATTTGGAACTCTAAATCAAACACGGTTTTTGCTAGCTGTTTGAAGCTTGACACAATAAAGCAGTTTCAAGTTCTATCTCTATGGTTTTTTTTCTGTTGATGTAGCCCTAAGCAGAGACTGGCGAAAATCACTTTCATGGAAAGGGGTTGCCAAGCTTCTAAAAAACTACGAGTTGCCTGAAATCTCAGCAAACATTTTTTCACCCAATCTTGATGATTCTTTCAGGTAATGATCAGTACACCAAAACCACTTGGCTCACCAAATTTCGTTCTTCTAGGTTAAACCGTTCGTTTGCAGTAACCGTTTTCATTTTTAGGTTTCACTCTGTTTGCTCTTATAGGGATACATGTATTTGGAACTCTAAATCAAACACGGTTTGGGCTAGCTCTTTGAAACTTGACACAAGAAAGCAGTTTCAAGTTCTATCTCTATGGTTTGTTTGCTGTTGATGTAGCCCTAAGCAGAGACTGGCGAAAATCACTTTCATGGAAAGGGGTTGCCAAGCTTCTAAAAAACTACGAGTTGCCTGAAATCGCAGCAAACATTTTTTCACCCAATCTTGATGATTCTTTCAGGTAATGATCAGTACACCACAACCACTTGGCTCACCAAATTTCGTTCTTCTAGGTTAAACCGTTCGTTTGCAGTAACCGTTTTCATATTTAGGTTTCATTCTGTTTTCTCCTATAGGGATACATGTATTTGGAACTCTAAATCAAACACGGTTTAGGCTAGCTCTTTGAAACTTGACACAAGAAAGCAGTTTCAAGTTCTATCTCTATGGTTTGTTTCCTGTTGATGTAGCCCTAAGCAGAGACTGGCGAAAATCACTTTAATGGAAAGGGGTTGCCAAGCTTCCAAAAAACTACGAGTTGCCTGAAATCTCAGCAAACATTTTTTCACCCAATCTTGATGATTCTTTCAGGTAATGATCAGTACACCAAAACCACTTGACTCACCAAATTTCGTTCTTCTAGGTTAAACCGTTCGTTTGCAGTAACCGTTTTCTTTTTTAGGTTTCACTCTGTTTTCTCCTATACGGATACATGTATTTGGAACTCTAAATCAAACACGGTTTGTGCTAGCTCTTCAAACTTGACACAAGAAAGCAGTTTCAAGTTCTATCTCTATGGTTTGTTTGCTGTTGATGTAGCCCTAAGCATAGACTGGCGAAAATCACTTTCATAGAAAGGGGTTGCCAACCTTCCAAAAAACTACGAGTTGTTTTAAATCTCATCAAACATTTTTTCAACCAATCTTGATGCTTCTTTCAGGTAATGATCAGTACACCAAAACCACTTGGCTCACCAAATTTCGTTCTTTTAGGGTAAACCGTTCGTTTGCAGTAACCGTTTTCATTTTTAGTTTTCACTCTGTTTTCTCCTATAGGGATACATGTATTTGGAACTCTTCTAGTGTGGTGACCTAAAAATGAAAACGGTTACTGCAAACGAACGGTTTAACCTAGAAGAACGAAATTTGGTGATCCAAGTTGTTTTGGTGAACTGATCATTACCTGAAAGAATCATCAAGATTGGGTGAAAAAATGTTTGCTGAGATTTCAGGCAACTCGTAGTTTTTTGGAAGCTTAGCAACCCCTTTCCATGAAAGTGATTTTCGCCAGTCTCTGCTTAGGGCTACATCAACAGCAAACAAACCATAGAGATAGAACTGGAAACTGCTTTCTTGTGTCAGGTTTCAAAGAGCTAGCACAAACCGTGTTTGATTTAGAGTTCAAAATACATGTATCCCTATAGGAGAAAACAGAGTGAAACAAAAAAATGAAAACGGTTACTGCAAACGAAAGGTTTAACCTAAAAGATCGAAATTTGGTGAGCCAAGTGGTTTTGGTGTACTGATCATTACCTTAAAGAATCATCAATATTGGGTGAAAAAATGTTTGCTGAGATTTCAGGCAACTCGTAGTTTTTTGGAAGCCTGGCAACCCCTTTCCATGAAAGTGATTTTCGCCAGTCTCTGCTTAGGGCTACATCAACAGCAACAAACGGTAGAGATAGAACGTATAACTGCTTTATTGTGTCAAGTTTCAAAGAGCTAGCACAAACCGTGTTTGATTTAGAGTTCCAAATACATGTATCCCTATAGGAGAAAACAGAGTGAAACCTAAAAATGAAAACGGTTACTGCAAACGAACGGTTTGACCTAGAAGAACGAAATTTGGTGAGCCAAGAGGTTTTGGTGTACTGATCATTACCTGAAAGAATCATCAAGATTGGGTGAAAAAATGTTTGCTGAGATTTCAGGCAACTCGTAGTCTTTTGGAAGCTTGGCAACCCCTTTCCATGAAAGTGATTTTCGCCAGTCTCTGCTTAGGGCTACATTAACAGCAAACAAACCATAGAGATAGAACTTAAAACTGCTTTATTGTGTCAAGTTTCAAAGAGCTAGCACAAACCGTGTTTGATTTAGAGTTACAAATACATGTATCCCTAGAGGAGAAAACAGAGTGAAACCTAAAAATGAAAACAGTTACTGCAAACGAACGGTTTAACCTAGAAGAACGAAATGTGGTGAGCCAAGTGGTTTTGGTGTACTGATAATTACCTGAAAGAATCATCAAGATTGGTTGAAATAATGTTTGCTGAGATTTCAGGCTACTCATTGTTTTTTGGAAGCTTGGCAACCCCTTTCAATGAAAGTGATTTTCGCCAGTCTCTGCTTAGGGCTACATCAACAGCAAACAAACCATAGAGATAGAACTTGAAATTGCTTTATTGTGTCAAGTTTCAAAGAGCTAGCACAAACCGTGTTTGATTTAGAGTTCCAAATACATGTATCCCTATAGGAGAAAACAGAGTGAAACCTAACAATGAAAACGGTTACTGCAAACGAACGGTTCAACCTAGAAGAACGAAATTTCGTGAGTCAAGTGTTTTTGGTGTACTGATCGTTATCTGAAAGAATCATCAAGATTGGGTGAAAAAATGTTTGCTGAGATTTCAGGCAACTCGTAGTTTTTTGGAAGCTTGGCAACCCCTTTCCATGAAAGTGATTTTCGCCAGTCTCTGCTTAGGGCTACATCAACAGCAAACAAACCATACTGATAGAACTTGAAACTGCTTTCTTGTGTCAAGTTTCAAAGAGCTAGCACAAACCGTGTTTGATTTAGAGTTTCAAATACATGTATCCCTATAGGAGAAACAGAGTGAAACCTAAAAATGAAAACGGTTACTGCAAACGAACGGTTTGACCTAGAAGAACGAAATTTGGTGAGCCAACTGGTTTTGGTGTACTGATCATTACCTTAAAGAATCATCAAGATTGGGTGAAAAACTGTTTGCTGAGATTTCAGGCAACTCGTAGTTTTTTGGAAGCTTGGCAACCCCTTTCCATGAAAGTGATCTTCGCCAGTCTCTGCTTAGGGCTACATCAACAGCAAACAAACCATAGAGATAGAACTTGAAATTGCTTTATTGTGTCAAGTTTCAAAGAGCTAGCACAAACCGTGTTTGATTTAGAGTTCCAAATACATGTATCCCTATAGGAGAAAACAGAGTGAAACCTAACAATGAAAACGGTTACTGCAAACGAACGGTTCAACCTAGAAGAACGAAATTTCGTGAGTCAAGTGTTTTTGGTGTACTGATCGTTATCTGAAAGAATCATCAAGATTGGGTGAAAAAATGTTTGCTGAGATTTCAGGCAACTCGTAGTTTTTTGGAAGCTTGGCAACCCCTTTCCATGAAAGTGATTTTCGCCAGTCTCTGCTTAGGGCTACATCAACAGCAAACAAACCATACTGATAGAACTTGAAACTGCTTTCTTGTGTCAAGTTTCAAAGAGCTAGCACAAACCGTGTTTGATTTAGAGTTTCAAATACATGTATCCCTATAGGAGAAACAGAGTGAAACCTAAAAATGAAAACGGTTACTGCAAACGAACGGTTTGACCTAGAAGAACGAAATTTGGTGAGCCAACTGGTTTTGGTGTACTGATCATTACCTTAAAGAATCATCAAGATTGGGTGAAAAACTGTTTGCTGAGATTTCAGGCAACTCGTAGTTTTTTGGAAGCTTGGCAACCCCTTTCCATGAAAGTGATCTTCGCCAGTCTCTGCTTAGGGCTACATCAACAGCAAACAAACCATAGAGATAGAACTTGAAACTGCTTTATTGTATCAAGTTTCAAAGAGCTAGCACAAACCGTGTTTGATTTAGAGTTCCAAATACATGTATCCCTATAGGAGAAAACAGAGTGAAACGTAAAAATGAACACAGTTACTGCAAACGAACGGTTTAACCTAGAAGAACGAAATGTGGTGAGCCAAGTGGTTTTGGTGTACTGATCATTACCTGAAAGAATCATCAAGATTGGGTGAAATAATGTTTGCTGAGATTTCAGGCTACTCGTAGTTTTTTGGAAGCTTGGCAACCCTTTTCTATGAAAGTGATTTTCGCCAGTCTCTGCTTAGGGCTACATCAACAGCAAACAAAGCATAGAGATAGTACTTGAAACTGCTTTATTGTGTCAAGTTTCAAAGAGCTAGCACAAACTGTGTTTGATTTAGAGTTCCAAATACATGTATCTCTATAAGAGAAAACAGAGTGAAACCTAACAATGAAAACGGTTACTGCAAGCGAACGGTTCAACCTAGAAGAACGAAATGTGGTGAGCCAAGTGGTTTTGGTGTACCGATCATTACCTGAAAGAATCATCAAGATTGGGTGATAAAATGTTTGCTGAGATATCAGGCAACTCGTAGTTTTTTGGAAGCTTGGCAACCCCTTTCCATGAAAGTGATTTTCGCCAGTCTCTGCTTAGGGCCACATCAACAGCAAACAAACCATAGAGATAGAACTTGAAACTGCTTTATTGTGTCAAGTTTCAAAGAGCTAGCAAAAACCGTGTTTGATTTAGAGTTCCAAATACATGTATCCCTATAAGAGAAAACAGAGTGAAACCTAACAATGAAAACGGTTACTGCAAACGAACAGTTCAACCTAGAAGAACGAAATTTGGTGAGCCAAGTGGTTTTGGTGTACTGATCGTTACCTGAAAGAATCATCAAGATTGGGTGAAAAAATGTTTGCTGAGATTTCAGGCAACTCGTAGTTTTTTGGAAGCTTGGCAACCCCTTTCCATGAAAGTGATTTTCGCCAGTCTCTGCTTAGGGCTACATCAACAGCAAACAATCCATAGAGATAGAACTTGAAACTGCTTTATTGTGTCAAGTTTCAAAGAGCTAGCACAAATCGTGTTTGATTTAGAGTCCCAAATACATGTATCCCTATAGGAGAAAACAGAGTGAAACCTAAAAATGAAAACGGTTACTGCAAACGAACGGTTTAACCTAGAAGAACGAAATTTGGTGAGCCAACTAGTTTCAGTGTACCGATCATTACCTGAAAGAATCATCAAGATTGGGTGAAAAACTGTTTGCTGAGATTTCAGGCAACTCGTAGTTTTTTGGAAGCTTGGCAACCACTTTCCATGAAAGTGATTTTCGCCAGTCACTACTTAGGGCTACATCAACAGCAAACAATCCATAGAGATAGAACTTGAAACTGCTTTATTGTGTCAAGTTTCAAAGAGCTAGAACAAACCGTGTTTGATTTAGAGTTCCAAATACATGTATTAATATAGGAGAAAACAGAGTGAATCCTAAAAATGAAAACGGTTACTGCAAACGAACGGTTTAACCTAGAAGAACGAAATTTGGTGAGCCAACTGGTTTTGGTGTACTGATCATTACCTGAAAGAATCATCAAGATTGGGTGAAAAACTGTTTGCTGAGATTTCAGGCAACTCGTAGTTTTTTGGAAGCTTGGCAACCCCTTTCCATGAAAGTGATTTTCACCAGTCTCTGCTTAGTTCTACATCAACAGCAAACAAACCATAGAGATACAACTTGAAACTGCTTTATTGTGTCAAGTTTCAAAGAGCTAGAACAAACCGTGTTTGATTTAGAGTTACAAATACATGTATCCCTATAGGAGAAAACAGAGTGAAACCTAAAAATGAAAACAGTTACTGCAAACGAAAGGTTTAACCTAGAAGAACGAAATGTGGTGAGCCAAGTGGTTTTGGTGTACTGATCATTACCTGAAAGAATCATCAAGATTCGGTGAAATAATGTTTGCTGAGATTTCAGGCTACTCGTAGTTTTTTGGAAGCTTGGCAACCCCTTTCCATGAAAGTGATTTTCGCCAATCTCTGCTTAGGGCTACATCAACAGCAAACAATCCATAGAGATAGAACTTGAAACTGCTTTATTGTGTCAAGTTTCAAAGAGCTAGCACAAACCGTGTTTGATTTAGAGTTCCAAATACATGTATCCCTATAGGAGAAAACAGAGTGAAACGTAAAAATGAAAACAGTTACTGCAAACGAACGGTTTAACCTAGAAGTACGAAATTTGGTGAGCCAAGTGGTTTTGGTGTACTGATCATTACCTGAAAGAATCATCAAGATTGGGTGAAATAATGTTTGCTGAGATTTCAGGCAACTCGTAGTTTTTTGGAAGCTTGGCAACCCCTTTCCAGGAAAGTGATGTTCGCCAGTCTCTGCTTAGGGCTACATCAAGAGCAAACAATCCATAGAGGTACAACTTGAAACTGCTTTATTGTGTCAAGTTTCAAAGAGCTAGCACAAATCGTGTTTGATTTAGAGTTCCAAATACATGTATCCCTATAAGAGAAAACAGAGTGAAACCAAAAAATGAAAACGGTTACTGCAAAAGAACGATTTAACCT
>NW_027525923.1:0-13089 GCF_052094955.1 Ictidomys tridecemlineatus
GGACTGTTTCAGAGAGCAGATGTTGGAGACTTGGGTGGAGAAGAATCGTTGCAGAGAGAAGAGGTTGGTGACTGGGTTGCAGAAGGCCTTTTACAGAGAGCAGAGTTTGGAGACTGTGTTGCTGAAGTCTTGTTACAGAGAGCAGAGGTTGGAGACTGTTGTGCAGAAAGACTGTTGCAGAATGCAGAGTTTGAAGACTGTGTTGCAGAAGGATTATAAAGAGAGCCGAGTTGGGAGACTGAGGTGAAGAAGGACTGTTATAGAGAGCAGAAATAAAAGACTAGGGTGCAGAAGGGTCGTTTCAGAGATCAGAGTTTTCAGATTGAGGTGCAGAAGAACTGTTGCAGAGAGTAGATGTTGGAGACTGGGGTGCAGAAGTTCTGTCAGAGAGCAGATGTTGGTAACTAGGGTGCAGAAGGACTGTTGTAGAGAGCAGAGGTTGGAGTCTGGGGTGCAGAAGGACTGTTGCAGAGAGCAGAGGTTGGAGACTGAGGTACCTAAGTCCTGTTACAGAGAGCACAGGTTGGAGACTAGGGTACAGATGGACTTTTACAGAGAGCAGAATTTGGGTACGGGGGTATAGACCGATCTTACAGAGAGCAGAATTTGGAGACTGAGGTGCAGAGCACTGTTGCAGAGATCAGAGTTTGAAGACTGGAGTGCAGTAGGATCATTTTAGAGAGCACAGGTTGGAGACTGGGGTGCAGAAGAATCATGCAGAGAGCAAGGTTTAAGACTCAGGTGCTGAAGGACTGTTACAGAGAGCAGAGGTTGGAGACTGAGGTGTAGAACGACTCTTACAGAGAGCAGAGTTTGGAGACTGAGGTGCAGAAGGACTGTTACAGAAAGCAGAGGTTGGAAATTGGAGTGCAGAAGGACTGTTACACAGACCAGAGTTTGGAGACTGCGGTATAGAAAGTGTTACAGAGAGCAGAGGTTGGAGACTGGGGTGCAATTTTTCTGTTACTGAGAGAAGTGGTTGAAGATTTGGGTGCAGAAGGATCGTGTAGGGAGCAGAGGTGTCAGACTGAGGTTCCGAAGGACTGTTACAGAGAGCAGAGGTTCAAGACTGAGGTGTAGAAGAACTGTTAGAGAGAGCAGAGTTTGGACACTGAGGTGAAGAAGGACTGTTACAGAGACCAGAGTTTGGAGACTGCGGTATCGAAAAACTGTTACAGAGAGCAGAGGTTGCAGACTGGGGTGCAGAAGGAATATTACAGAGAGCACAGGTTGGAGACTGCTGTACAGAAGGACTGTTACAGGAGAAGATCTTGGAGACTGGGAAGCAGAAGGACTGTTGAAGAGGACAGAACTTGGAAACTGGGGTGCCGCAGGACACTTGCAGAAAGCAGAGGTTGAAAACTGGGGTGGAGAAGGAATGTTACAGAGAGCAGAGTTTTGAATGTGGAGTGCAGAAAGATCTTACAGAGAGCAGAGGTCTGAGACTGCGGTGCAGAAGGACTGTTAAGGAGAGCAAAGGTTGGAGACTGCAGTTCAGAAGGACTGTTGCAGAGAGCAGAGTTTGGAGAATGGGGTGGAGAAGAACTGTTGCAGAGAGCAGAGGTTGTAGACTGGAGTGCAGAAACACTGTTGCAGAGATCAGAGGTTGGAGACTGAGGTGCAGAAGTCCTGTTACAAAGAGCAGAGGTTGGAGACTGAGTTGCAGGAGGATTGTTACAGAGAACAGAATTTGGAGACTGGGGTGCAGAAGGACTGTTGCAGAGAGCAGAGGATGGAGAGTGGGGTGCAGAAGCACTGTTTCAGAGAGCAGAGATTTGAGACTGGGGTGCAGAAGGACTGTTGCCGAGAGCAGAGTTTGGAGATTGAGGTGCAGAACGACTCTTAGAGAGAGCAGAATTTTGAGACTGGGGTGCAGAAAACCTGATACAGAAAGCAGAGATTAGAGTCTGTGGTGCAGAAACACCGTTACAGAGAGCAGAAGTTGGAGACTGCAGTACAGAAAGACTGTTGCAGAGAGCAGTTTTTGGAGACGGGTGCAGAAGGACTGTTGCAGAGAGCAGAGATTAAAGACTGAGGTGCAGAAGTTCTTTTACATCGAGAAGAGTTTGGAGACTGGGGTGCAGAAGGATCGTTGCAAGGAGCATAGCTTGGAGACAGGGGTGCAGAAGGATCTTACAGAGAGCAGAAGTTGGAGACTGAGGTGCAGAAGGACTGTTGCAGAAACTAGAGGTTGGAGACTGGGGTGCAGTAGGATCATTGCAGAGAGTAGTGGATGGAGACTGGGTTGCAGAAATATCCTTGCAGAGAGCAGAGTTAGGAGACTGGCATGCAGAAGGCCTGTTACAGAGAGGACAGGTTGGAGACTGGGTGCAGAATAACTGTTACAAAGAGCAGAGTTTGAAGACTGGGTTGCTGTAGGATCTTACAGAGAGCACAGATTGGAGACTGAGGTGCAGGTGGACTTTTACAGAGAGCAGTGTTTGGATACTGGGGTGCAGAAGGATCGTGCAGAGAGCAGAGGTTTTAGACTGAGGTGCATAAGGACTGTTACAGAGAGCAGAGTTTGGAGACTGAGGTGTAGAAGGACTGTTAAAGAGAGAAGAGTTTGGAGACTCAGGTGCAGAAGGACTGTTACAGGAAGCAGAGTTTGGAAATTGAGGTACAGAAGGACCGTTACAGAGAGCAGAGGATGGAGAATGAGGTGCAGAAGGACTCTTACATAGAAAACAGGTTTAAGACTGAGGTGCAGAAGGATAGATACAGAGAACAGAGGTTGGAGACTGGGCTTCAGACAGACTGATACAGAAAGCAGAGGTTGGAGACTGGGGTGTAGAAGGACCGTTACAAAGAGCAGAGATTGGAGACTGCAGTACAGAAGGACTGTTACGTAGAGCAGATCTCAGAATCTGGGGAGCAAAAGGACTGTTGCAGAGAGCAGTTGTTGGTAACTAGGGTGCAGAAGGACTGTTGAAGAGAGCAGAGTTTGGAAACTGAAGTGCGGAAGTCCTGTTACAGAGAGCAGAGGTCGGAAACTTGGGTGCAGAAGGACTCTTACAGAGAGCTGAAGTTGGATACAGGGCTGCAGAAGCATCTTACAGAGGTCAGAATTTGGCGACTTAGGTGCAGAATGACTGTTGCAGACAGCAGAGTTTAGAGATTGAGGTGCAAAAGACCTTTTACAGAGAGCAGAGGTTGAAGACTGGGGTGCAGAAAAACTGTTACAGAGAGCAGAGTTTTTAGACAAGGTTCCCCAAGGATCTTACAGAGAGCAGTTTTTGTAGGCCAAGGTGCAGCAGGACTTTTACAGAGAGCAGAGCTTGGAGACTAGGGTGGAGAAGGATCGTTGCAGAGAACAAATTTTTCAGACTGAGGTGCAGAAGGACTTTTGCAGAGAGAACATGTTGGAGACTGGGGTGCAGAAGGACTGTTGCAGAGAGCAGAGATTTGAGACAGGGGTGCAGAATGATCGTTGTAGAGAGCAGTGGTTGGAGAATGGAGTTCAGAATGATTGTTAAAGAGAACAGACATCGGAGACTGGGGTGCAGAAGGCCTGTTACGGAGAGCAGAGTTTTGAGCAGGGGTGCAGAAGTACTTTTACAGAGAGCAGAGTTTGGAAAATGAGGAGCAGAAGGATTGTTATAGAGAGCGAAGTTTGGAGACTGGGTTGCAGAGGGACTGCTGCAGAGAGCAGAGGCTGGACATCTGGTGTAGAAGGACAGTTACAGAGAGCAGATTTTGGAATCTGCACTACAGGAGGACTGTGACAGACAACAGAGTTTGGAGACTGGTGTGGAGAAGGACTGTTTCAGAGTGCAGACCTTGGTGACTGGGGTGCAAAAGAACAGGAGCAGAGAGCAGAGGTTGGAGACTGGGGTAAAGAAGAACTGTTGCAGAGAGCAGAGGTTTGAGACTGAGGTGCAGAAGGAATGTTGCAGAAAGCAGAGGTTGGAAACTGTGGTGCAGAAGAATGATACAGAAAGGAGAGGTTGGGGACTGTGGTATAGAAGGACTCTTACAGAGAGCAGAGGTTGGAGACCGGGGAGCAGAAAGACTGTTACAGACAGCAGAGGATGGAGACTGGGGAGCAGCAGGACTCTTACAGAGAGCAGATGTTGGAGGCTGTGGTGCACAAGGATTGTTGCAGAGAGCAGAGTTTTCAGATTAAAGTTCAGAAGGACTGTTGCAGAGAGCAGATATTAGAGACTGGGTTGCCGAAGGACTTCTGCAGAGAACAGAGGTTGGAGAATAGGGTGCAAAAATATCGTTGCACAGAGCAGAAGTTTGAGACTGGGGTGCAGAATTATTGTTATAGAGAGCAGGAGTTTGAGACTGGGGTGCACAAGGACTGTTACAGATAGCAGAGTTTGGAGACTGGGGTGTAGAAGCACTGTTACAGAAAGCAGAGGTTTGAGACTTGGGTGCAGAAGGACAGTTACAGAGAGCAGATTTTTTAGACTGCACTACAGGAGGACTGTTAAAGAGAGCAGCGGTTGGAGACTGGTGTGGAGAAGGACTATTTCAGAGTGCAGACCTTGGAGACTGGGGAGCAGAAGGACTGTTACAGAGAAAAGAGGTTGGAGACTGGGGAGCAGAAATAATGTAACAGAGAGCAGATTTGGAAACTGGGGTGCAGAAGGATCTTACAGAGAGCACAGGTTGGAGGTTGGGGTGCAGAAGCACTGTTACAGAGAGCCGATTTTGGAGACTGAGGTGCAGAAGGACTGTTACAGAAAGCAGATTTTGGAGACTGGGGTGCACAAAGATCGTTGCAGAGAGCAGAGTTTTCAGACTGAGCTTCAGAAGGTCTGTTGCAGAGAGCAGATGTTAGAGACTGGGGTGCAGAAGAACTTTTGCAGAGAGCAGAGGGTGGAGAATGCGGTGCAAAAGAATCGTTGCAGAGAGCAGATGTTGGAGACTGTGGTGCAGAAGTATTGTTACAGAGAGCAGAGGATGGAGACTGGGGTGCAGAAGGAACCTTACACAGAGCAGAGGTTGGAGACTGCGGGACAGAAGGAATGTTACAGAGAGCAGAGTTTGGAGACTGCGGTAAAGAACGAGTGTTACAGAGAGCAGAGGTAGGAGACTACGGAGCAGAAGGACAGTTACAGAGAGAAGAGATTGGATACTGGGGAGCAGAAGAAATATTACAGAGAGCAGAGTTGTGAAACTGGGGTGCAGAAGGATCTTACAGAGAGCAGAGGTTGGAGACTGAGGTGCAGAAAAACTATTACAGAAAGCAGAGTTCAAAGACTGGGGTGCACAAGGATCGTTGCAGAGTGCAGAGTTGTAAGACTGAGGTGCAGAAGAACTGTTGTAGGGAACAGATTTTGGAAACTGGGGTGCAGAATGACTTTTGCAGAGTTTGGAGACTGTGGTGCAAAAAGATTGTTGTAGACAGCAGAGATTGGAGACTGGGGTGCAGAAAGATTGTTACAGAGAGCAGAGTTTGGAGACTGTGGTGAAGAAGGACTATTGCAGAGATCAGAGTTTGATAACTGAGTTTAAGAAGGATTATTACAGAGAACAGAAGTTGGAGCCTGGGGTGCAGTAGGACGGTTGCAGAGAGCAGAATGTGGAGATGGTGTTTAGAAGGACTGTTGCAGAGAGCAGAGGTTAAAGACTGGGGTGCAGAAGGATCATTGCAGAGAACAGAGTTTGCAGACTGAGGTGCAGATTGACTGTTTCAGAGAGCAGAGGTTGGAGATATGGGTGCAAAAGGACTATTGCATAGAGCACATGTTGGATACTGCGATGCAGAAGGATCGTTGCAGAGAGCAGAACTTGGAGACTGGGGTGCAGAAGCACTGTTACAGAGAGTGGACTTTAGAAACTGAGGTGCAGATGGATCATTGCAGAGAGCTGAATTTGGAGACCGAGGTGCAAAAAGACTGTTACAGAGAGCAGAGTTTGGAGACTGGGGTGCAGAAGGATCCTTGTAGAGAACAGAGTTTTCAGACTGACTTGCAGAAGAACTCCTAAAGAGAACAGAGTTTATAGACAAAGTTGCACAAGGATCTTACTGAGAGCAGAGGTTGTCGAGTGAGGTGCAGCAAGACTGTTACAGAAAGCAGAGTTTGGAGACTGGGTGCAGAAGGATACTTGTAGAGAACAGAGTTTTCAGACTGACGTGCAGAAGGACTTTTTCAGAGAGCACATGTTGAAGACTGGGATGCAGAAAGTCTGTTGCATAGAGCAGATGTTGGACACTGGGGTGCAGAAGGATCGTTGTAGTGAGCAAAATTTTGAGACTGGGATGCAGAAGGATTTTTATAGAGAACAGAGTTGGGAGACTGGGGTGCAGAAGGCCTGTTACAGAGAGCAGAGTATGGAGACGGTGTTCAGAAGTACTTTTACTTGAAGTAGTTTTTGGAGACTGAGGTGCAGAAGGACCGTTGCAGAGAACAGAGGTTGGAGACTGAGGTGCAGAAGGATTGTGACATAGAACAGAGGTTGGAGACTGGGATGCAGAGGGACCGTTGTAGAGAGAAGAGGCTGGACACTGGGGTGTATAAGGACTGTTGCTGAGAGCACAGGTTTAGATTGGGGTGCAGAAGGACTGCTGCAGAGACCAGAGGTTGGAGACTGGGTTACAGTAGGACTGTTACAGAGGAAGAGATTGGAGATTTGGTGCAGAAGGACTGTTGCAGAGAGCAGATGTTTGAGACTGGGATGCAGAAGGACTGTTGCAGAGAGCAGAGTTCGTAAACTGAGGTTCAGAACGACTGTTACAGAGAGCAGAGGTTGGAAATTGGGGTGCAGATGGACTGATACAGTAAGCAGAGTTTGGAGACTGGGGTGCAGAAGGACTGTTGCAGAGAGCAGTGTTTTTAGACTGAGGTGAAGAAGCACTGTAACAGAGAGCAGAGGTTGGAGAATGGGGTGAAAAAGGCCTTTTACAGAGAGCAGAGGTTGGAGACTGGGGTGCAGAAGGACTCTGACAGAAATCAGGGTTTATAGATAGGGTTGCAGAAAGATCTTACAGAGAGCAGAGGTTGGAGACTGAGGTACAGCAGGAGTGTTACAGACAACAGATGTTGGACACTGGGGTGTAGAAGGATCGTTGCAGAGAACAGAGTTTTCAGAGTGAGGTGCAGAAGGACTGTTGATGAGAGCAGAGTTTGGACACTGAGGTTTAGAAGGACTTTTACAGAGAATAGATTCTGGAGACTGGGGTGCAAAAGAACCATTAAAGAGAGGAGATTTTGGATACTGCACTACTGGAGGACTGTTACAGAGAGCAGATGTTGGAGACTGGTGTGGAGAAGGACTGTTGCAGAGAGCAGAGGTTGAACACTGGGGTGGGGAAGGATCATTGTAGAGAGCAGAGTATTGTAACTGGTTTGCAGAAGGACTGTTACAGAGAACAGAGTTTTGAGAAGGGGTGCTGAAGAACTGTTACAGAGGGCAGAGTTTGGAGACTGGGTTTCAGAAGAGTCTTACAAAGAGCTAATGTTGAAGACTGAGGTGTATTAGGACTGTTACAGAGAGTACAGGTTAGAGACTGAGGTGCAGAAGGACTGTTGCAGGGAGCAGAGGTTTGAGACTTGGGTGCAGAAGGACTGTTACAAACAGCAGAGTTTAGATACTGAGGTACAGAAGTACTGTTACAGAGAACAGAGGTTGGAGACTGGGGTGCAGAAGGACCGTTACAGAGAGCAGATTTTGGAGGACTGTTACAGAGAGCAGAGGCTGAAGACTGAAGTGGAGAAGGACTGTTACAGAGTGCAGAGGTTGGAGACTGGGGTGCAGAAGGACTCATACAGAAAGCAGAAGGTGGAGACTGGGGTGCAGAACGACTCTTACAGAGAGCAGAGGTTGGAGATTGCAGTACAGAAGGACTGTTTCAGAGTGAAGAGTTTTGAGACTGGGGTGCACAAGGATCATTGCAGAGAGCAGAGTTTTCAGACTGAGGTGCAGAAGGAGTTTTTCAGAGAGCAGATGTTGGAGACTCGGGTGCAGAAGGAGTTTTTCAGAGAGCAGATGTTGGAGACTTGGGTGCAAAAGGATTGTGGCAGGGAGAAGAGGTTGGATACTGAGGTGCTGAAGGAATCTTGCAGACAACAGAGGTTTGAGAATGGGGTGCAGAAGGACCATTGCATAGAGCAGATTTTGGACACTGTGTTATAGAACGACAGTTACAGAGAGTAGAGGTTGGAGACTGCGGTACAGAAGGACTGTTACAGAGAGCAGGGGTTAGAGACTGGGGAGCAGAAGGACTGTTACAGAGAGCAGAGCTTGGAGACTGCGTACCAGAAGGAATGTTACAGAGAGCAGATTTTGGAAAACTGGGTGCAGAAGGATCTTACAGAGAGCAGAGGTTGGAGACGGGGGTGCAGAAAGACTTTTACGGATAGCAGAGGTTGGCGAATGACGTGCACAAAGACTGTTACAGAAAGCAGAGTTTGGAGAATCGGGTGTACAAGGATCGTTGCAGAGAACAGAGTTTTCACACTGAGGTGCAGAAGGAATGTTGCAGAGAACAGGTGTTGTAGACTGGGTGCAGGACTGTTGCAGTGAGCAGAGGTTTGAGACTGGGGTTTAGAAGGACTGTTTTAGAGAGCAGAAGTTGGAGACTGTGGTGCAGAAGGCCTGTTAAAGAGAGCAGAGTTTGGAGACTGGGGTGCAGAAGGACTGTTACAGAGAGCAGCGTTTGGAGAATGGGTTGCAGAAGGATCTTACAGAGCAGAGTTTGGAGACTGAGGTACAAAAGGACTTTTACAGAGAGCAGAGGTTGGATACTGGGGTGCAGGAGGACTGTCACAGAGAGCAGAGTTTGGAGAAAGGGATGCAAAAGGATCTTTAAGAGATTAGAGTATGGAGACTGGGGTGCAGAAGGACTGTTGCAGAGAACAGAGGTTGGAGACTGAGTTGCAGAAGGATCGTTGCAGAGAGAAGAGGTTGGAGACTGGGTTGCAGAAGGACTGTTACAGAGAGCAGAGTTTGGAGACTGGGGTGCAGAAGGACTGTTACAGAGAGCAGCGTTTGGAGAATGGGTTGCAGAAGGATCTTACAGAGCAGAGTTTGGAGACTGAGGTACAAAAGGACTTTTACAGTAAGCAGAGGTTGGATACTGGGGTGCAGGAGGACTGTCACAGAGAGCAGAGGTTGGAGAAAGGGATGCAAAAGGATCTTTAAGAGATTAGAGTATGGAGACTGGGGTGCAGAAGTACTGTTGCAGAGAACAGAGGTTGGAGACTGAGTTGCAGAAGGATCGTTGCAGAGAGAAGAGGTTGGAGACGGGGTTGCAGAAGGACTGTTACAGAGAGCAGATGTTCGAGATTGGGGTGCAGAAGAACAGTTACAGAGAGCAAAGGATGGAGACTGGGGTGCAGAAAGCCTGTTTCAGAGAGCATCGGTTGAAGACTGAGGTGCAGAAGGACTGTTAAAGAGAGCAGATGTTGGAGACTGAGGTGCAGAAAGATTGGTAAAGAGAGGCGACGTTGGAGACAGAGGTGTAGAAGAACTGTTACAGAGAGCAGAGGTTGGAAACTGGGGTGAAGAAGGATCGTTGCAGAGAGCAGAGGTTGCAAACTGAAGTTCAGAAAGATAATTGCAGAGAGCAGAGGTTGGAGACTGAGGTGCAGAAGGACCATTAAAGAGAGCAGAGGTTGGAGACTGGGGTAAGAAAGACAGTTACAGAGAGCACAGTTTGGCGAGTGGTGTGCAGAGGAAATGTTGCAGTGAGCAGAGACTGGAGACTCTGGTACAGAAGTACTGTTACACAGAGCAGAGGCTGGAGACTGGGGTTCAGAAGGAATATCAGAAAGAGCAGAGTTTGGAAACTGGGGTGCAGAAGGATCTTACAGAGTGAAGAGGCTGGAGACTGGGGTATAGAAGGACTGTTGCAGAAAGCAGACGTTGGAGACTGAGATGCAGAAGGACTTATACAGAGAGCACTGGTTGGAGACTGGGGTGCAGAATAACTGATACACAAAGAAGCAAAGGTGCAAAATGACCGTTAGAGAGAGAAGAGGTTGGATACTGCGGTACAGAAGGACTATTACAGAGAACAGAGTTTGAAGCCTGGGGTGCAGAAGCACTGTTGCAGAGAACAGAGGTTGGAGACTGAGGTGCAGAAGGATCGTTGCATAGAGAAGTGTTTGGAGACTGGGGTGCAGAAGTCCTGTTACAGAGCAAAGTTTGGAGACTGGGTTGCAGAAGACCTGTTACAGAGAGCAGAGGTTGGAGACTGGGGTGCATAAGGACCATTACAGAGAGCAGAGGTTTCAGACTGAGGCTCAGAAGGACTGTTACAGATAGCAGAGTTTGGAGTCTGATTTGCAGAAGGACTGTTACAAAAAGCAGAGTTTGGCAATTGGGGTTCAGAAGGACCGTTACAGAGAGAAGAATTTGGAGACTGTGGTACAGGAGGACTGTTACAGAGAGCAGAGTTTGGAAACTGGGGTGCAGAGAGACAATTGCAGAGAGCAGAGGTTGGAGCCTGTTGAGAAGAAGGATCGTTGCAGTGAGCAGATGTTGGAGACTGGGGTGCAGAAGGACCATTACAGAGAGCAACGTTTGAAAACTGAGGTGCAGAAGGACTTTTACAGAGAGCAGATGTTGTAGACTGGGATGCAAAAGGATCTTACAGAGAGCACAAATTGGAGACTGGAGTGCAAAAGGACTGTTGCAGAGAGCAGACGTTGGATACTGAGGTGCAGAAGGATCGTTGCAGAGAGAAGAGGTGGGAAACAGGGGTGCAGAAGGCCTGTTAGAGAGAGCAGAGTTCGGAGACTGGGGTGCAGAAGGCCTGTTACAGAGAGAAGAGGTTGGAGACTGGGGTGCAGAAGGCCTGTTACAGAGAGCAGAGGTTAGAGACTGGGGTGCAGAAGGCCTGTTACAAATAGCACAGTTTGAAGACTGTGGTGCAGAAGGATCATTGCAGAGAGCAGAGGATTCAGAAAGAGGCGCAGAAGGACTTTTACAGAGAACAGAGTTTGGAGTATGAGGTGTAGAACGTCTGTTAAAAAAACTAGAGGTTGGCAATTGGTGAGCAGAAGGACCATTACAAAGAGAAGAGGTTGGAGACTGCTATACAAAAGGACTGTTACAGAGAGCAGAGTTTGAAGAAGGGTAGAAGAAGGATGGTTGCAGAGAGCAGATGTTTGAGACTGGGTTGCAGAAGTTCCGTTACAGAGAGCAGAGGTTGAAGATTGTGGTGCAGAAGAACTGCACAGAGAGCAGAGGTTGGAGACTGGGGTGCAGAAGAATTGTTACAGAGAGCAGAGTTTGGAGACTCGGGTGCAGAAGGACTGTTACAGAGAGCAGAGGTTCGAGACTGGGGTGCAGAAGAACTGTTACAGAGAGCAGAGTTTGGTGAATGGGGTGCATAAGGCCTGTTACAGAGAGCAGATGTTGCTGACTGAGGTACAGAAGGACTGTTATAGATAGCAGAAGTTGGAGACTGAGGTACAGAAGAATTGGCACAGAGAGGAAAGTTTGGAGACTCAGGTGAAGAAGGACTGTTATGGAGATCGGAGTTTGGAGACTGGGGTGCAGAAGGATCTTTCATAGAGAAGATGTTGGAGACTGCGGTTCAGACGACCTGTTGCACAGAGCAGAGGTTTGAGACTGGGCTGCAGAAGGACGGTTACAAATAGCAGAGTTTGGAGACAGGGTTGCAGAAGTATCTTACAGAGAGCAGAGGTTGGAGTCTGAGGTGGAACAGGACTGTTACAGAGAGCAGAGTTTGGAGACTGGGGTGCAGAAGGATCGTTGCAGAGAACCAAGTTTTCAGACTGAGGTGCAGAGGGACTGTTGGAAATTACAGATGTTTGAGACTGGGGTGCAGAAGGACTGTTGCAGAGAGTAGAATTTGCAGACTGAGGTGCAGAAGGACTGTTACAGAGAGCAGAGGTTGGAGACTGGGGTTCAGAAGGACTTATACAGAAAGCAGAGGTTGGAGACTAGGGTGCAGAAGGAATGTTGCAGAGAGCAGAGTTCGGAGACTGCAATACAAGAGGAGTGTTAAAGAGAGCAGAGGTTCGAGAATGGTTTATAGACGAATTGTTTCAGAGTGCAGATGTTGGAGATTGGGGTTTAGAAGAACTGTTGCTGAGAGCAGAATTTGGAGACTGGGGTGCAGAAGAACTGTCTCAGAGAGAAGACGTTGGAGACTGAGGTGCAGAAAGAATGTTACAGAGAGCAATCTTTGGAGACTGGGGTGCAGAATTACTGATACAGAAAGCAGAGGTTGAGACTGGGGTGGAGAAGGACCGTTATAGAGAGCAGAGGTTGGAGACTGTGTTACAGAAGGACTGTTGCAGAGACCAGAGGTTAAAGAATGGGGTGTAGAAGGACTGTTACAGAGAGCAGAGGTTAGAGAATGGGGTGCACAAGTAAGTTTGCAGAGTTCAGAGGTTGGAGACAGAGGTGCAGAAGGACTGTTACAGAGAGCAGCGGTTGGAAACCCTGGTTCAGAAGGACTTTCACAGAAAGCAGAGGTTTGAGACTGGGGTGCAGAAGGACCATTACAGAGAGCAGATGTTGAAGACTGGGGTGCATAAGGATCGTTGCAGAGAGTAGTGGTTGGAGACAGGGGTGCAGAACGACGGTTGCAGAGAGCAGAGGTTGGAGACGGAGGTGCAGAAAAATAGTTACAGAGAGTAGAGGTTGGAGACTGGGGTGCAGAAAGATAGTTGAAAAGAGCTGAAGTTTGATACTGAGTTGCAGAAAAATCATTGAAGACAGCAGAGGTGGAGACTGGGCTGCAGAAGGATCGTTACAGAGAGAAGATTTGGGAGACTGCGGTGCAGAAGGACTGTTACAGAGAGCACAGTTTGGAGACTGGGGTGCAGAAGGAATGTTGCAGAATGCAGAGGTTGGAGACTGGGGTGCAGAAGGACTGTTGCAGAGAGCAGAGGTTGGAGACTGGGATGCAGAAGGACTGTTACACAGAGCAGACGTTGGAGACTCGGGTGAAGAATTATGATACAGAAAGCAGAGGGGTGATACTGGGGTGCAGAAAGACCGTTACAGAGAGCAGAGGTTGCAGACTGTCATGCGGAAGGACTGTTTAAGAGAGCCGAGTTTGGAGACTGAGGTGCATAAGTCCTGCAACAGAGAGCAGAGGTTGGAGACTGGGTTACAGAAGGACTGTTATAGATAGCAAAGTTTTGAGGCTGGGTT
>NW_027525924.1:0-13034 GCF_052094955.1 Ictidomys tridecemlineatus
TATTTGGAACTCTAAATCAAACACGGTTTGTGCTAGCTCTTTGAAACTTGACACAATAAAGCAGTTTCAAGTTCTATCTCTATGGTTTGTTTGTTGTTGATGTAGCCCTAAGCAGAGAATGGCAAGAATCACTTTCATGGAAAGGGCCTGCCAAGCTTCCATAAAACTACGAGTTGCCTGAAATCTCAGCAAACACTTTTTCACCCAATCTTGATGAAACTTTCAGGTAATGATCAGTACACCAATCCCACTCGGCTTGCCAAATTTCGTTCTTCTAGGTTAAAACGTTCGTTGGCAGTAACCGGTTTCATTTTGAGGTTTCACTCTGTTTTCTCCTATAGGGATACATGTATTTGGAACTCTAAATCAAACACGGTTTGTGCTGGCTCATTGAAACTTGACACAATAAAGCAGTTTCAAGATCTATCTATGGTTTGTTTGCGGTTGATGTAGCCCTAAGCAGAGACTGGCGAGAATCACTTTCATGGAAAGGGCCTGCCAAGCTTCCAAAAAACTACGATTTGCCAGAAATCTCAGCACACCCTTTTTCACCCAATCTTGATGAAACTTTCAAGTAATGATCAGTACACCAATCCCACTTGGCTTGCCACATTTCGTTCTTCTAGGTTAAACCGTTCGTTGGCAGTAACCGGTTTCATTTTGAGGTTTCACTCTGTTTTCTCTTATAGGGATACATGTATTTGGAACTCTAAATCAAACACGGTTTGTGCTACCTCTTTGAAACTTGACACAATAAAGCAGTTTCAAGTTCTATCTCTATGTTTTGTTTGCTGTTGATGTAGCCCTAAGCAGAGACTGGCGAGAATCACTTTCATGGAAAGGGCCTGCCAAGCTTCCAAAAAACTACGAGTTGCCTGAAATATCAGCACACACTTTTTCACCCAATCTTGATGAAACTTCCAGGTAATGATCAGTACACCAATCCCACTTGGCTCGCCAAATTTCGTTCTTCTAGGTTAAACCGTTCCTTGGCAGTAACCGGTTTCATTTTGAGGTTTCACTCTGTTTTCTCCTATAGGGATACATGTATTTGGAACTCTAAATCAAACACAGTTTGTGCTAGCTCTTTGAAACTTGACACAATAAAGCAGTTTCAAGTTCTACCTCTATGGTTTGTTTGCTGTTGATGTAGCCCTAAGCAGAGACAGGCGAGAATCACTTTCATGGAAAGGGCCTGCCAAGCTTCCAAAAAACTACGAGTTGCCTGAAATCTCAGCACACACTTTTTCACCCAATCTTGATGAAACTTTCAGGTAATGATCAGTACACCAATCCCACTTGGCTCGCCAAATTTCTTTCTTCTAGGTTAAACCGTTCATTGGCAGTAACCGGTTTCATTTTGAGGTTTCACTCTGTTTTCTCCTATAGGGATACATGTATTGGGAACTCTAAATCAAACACGGTTTGTGCTAGCTCTTTGAAACTTGACACAATAAAGCAGTTTCAAGTTCTATCTCTATGGTTTTTTTGCTGTTGATGTAGGCCTAATCAGAGACTGGCGAGAATCACTTTCATGGAAAGTGCCTGCCAAGCTTCCAAAAAACTACGAGTTTCCTGAAATCTCAGCAAAACCTTTTTCACCCAATTTTGATGAAACTTTCAGGTAATGATCAGTACACCAGTCCCACTTGGCTCGCCAAATTTCGTTCTTCTAGGTTAAACCGTTCGTTGGCAGTAACCGGTTTCATTTTGAGGTTTCACTCTGTTTTCTCCTATAGGGATACATGTATTTGGAACTCTAAATCAAACACGGTTTGTGCTAGCTCTTTGAAACTTGACACAATAAAGCAGTTTCAAGTTCTATCTATGGTTTGTTTGCGGTTGATGTAGCCCTAAGCAGAGACTGGCGAGAATCACTTTCATGGAAAGGGCCTGCCAAGCTTCCAAAAAACTACGAGTTGCCTGAAATCTCAGCACACCCTTTTTCACCCAATCTTGATGAAACTTTCAGGTAATGATCAGTACACCAATCCCACTTGGCTCGCCAAATTTCGTTATTCTAGGTTAAAATGTTCGTTGGCAGTAACCGGTTTCAATTTGAGGTTTCACTCTGTTTTCTCCTATAGGGATACATGTATTTGGAACTCTAAATCAAACACGGTTTGTGCTAGCTCTTTGAAACTTGACACAATAAAGCAGTTTCAAGTTCTATCTCTATGGTTTGTTCCCTGTTGATGTAGCCCTAAGCAGAGATTGGCGAGAGTCACTTTCATGGAAAGGGCCTGCCAAGCTTCCAAAAAACTACGAGTTGCCTGAAATCTAAGCACACACTTTTTCACCCAATCTTGATGAAACTTTCAGGTAATGATCAGTACACCAATCCCACTTGGCTCGCCAAATTTCGTTCTTCTAGGTTAAACCGTTCGTTGGCAGTAACCGGTTTCATTTTGAGGTTTCACTCTGTTTTCTCCTATAGGGATACATGTATTTGGAACTCTAAATCAAACACGGTTTGTTAAAGCTCTTTGATACTTGACACAATAAAGCAGTTTCAAGTTCTATCTCTATGGTTTGTTTGCTGTTGATGTAGCCCTAAGCAGAGACTGGCGAGAATCACTTTCATGGAAAGGGCCTGCCAAGCTTCCAAAAAACTACGAGTTGCCCGAAATCTCAGCACACAATTTTTCACCCAATCTTGATGAAACTTTCTGTAATGATCAGTACACCAATCCCACTTTGCTCGCCTAATTTCGTTCTTCTAGGTTAAACCGTTTATTGGCAGTAACCGGTTTCATTTTGAGGTTTCACTCTGTTTTCTCCTATAGGGATACATGTTGGGAACTCTAAATCAAACACGGTTTGTGCTAGCTCTTTGAAACTTGACACAATAAAGCAGTTTCAAGTTCTATCTCTATGGTTTGTTTGCTGTTGATGTAGGCCTAATCAGAGACTGGCGAGAATCACTTTCATGGAAAGTGCCTGCCAAGCTTCCAAAAAACTACGAGTTTCCTGAAATCTCAGCAAAACCTTTTTCACCCAATTTTGATGAAACTTTCAGGTAATGATCAGTACACCAGTCCCACTTGGCTCGCCAAATTTCGTTCTTCTAGGTTAAACCGTTCGTTGGCAGTAACCGGTTTCATTTTGAGGTTTCACTCTGTTTTCTCCTATAGGGATACATGTATTTGGAACTATAAATCAAACACGGTTTGTGCTAGCTCTTTGAAACTGGACACAATAAAGAAGTTTCAAGTTCTATCTCTATGGTTTGTTTGCTGTTGATGTAGCTCTAAGCAGAGACTGGCGAGAATCACCTTCATGGAAGGGGCCTGCCAAGCTTCCAAAAAACTACGAGTTGCCAGAAATCACAGCACACCCTTTTTCACCCAATCTTGATGAAACTTTCAGGTAATGATCAGTACACCAATCCCACTTGGCTCGCCAAATTTTGTTCTTCTAGGTTAAACCGTTCGTTGGCAGTAACCGGTTACATTTTGAGTTTTCACTCTGTTTTCTCCTATAGCAATACATGTATTTGGAACTCTAAATCAAACACGGTTTGTGCTAGCTCTTTGAAACTTGACACAATAAAGCAGTTTCAAGTTCTATCTCTATGGTTTGTTTGCTGTTGATGTAGTCCTAAGCATAGACTGGTGAGAATCACTTCAATGGAAAGGGCCTGCCAAGCTTCCAAAAAACTACGAGTTGCCTGAAATCTCAGGACACACTTTTTCATACAATCTTGATGAAACTTTCAGGTAATGATCAGTACACCAATCCCACTTGGCTCTCCAAATTTCGTTCTTCTAGGTTAAAACGTTCGTTGGCAGTAACCGGTTTCATTTTGAGGTTTCACTCTGTTTTCTCCTATAGGGATACATGTATTTGGAACTCTAAATCAAACACAGTTTGTGCTAGCTCTTTGAAACTTGACACAATAAAGCAGTTTCAAGTTCTATCTCTATGGTTTGTTTGCTGTTGATGTAGCCCTAAGCAGAGACTGGCGAGAATCACTTTCATGGAAAGGGCCTGCCAAGCTTCCAAAAAACTACGAGTTGCCTGAAATCTCAGCACACACTTTTTCACCCAATCTTGATGAAACTTTCAGGTAATGATCAGTACACCAATCCCACTTGGCTCGCCACATTTCGTTCTTGTAGGTTAAACCGTTCGTTGGCAGTAACCGGTTTCATTTTGAGGTTTCACTCTGTTTTCTCCTATAGGGATACATGTATTTGGAACTCTAAATCAAACACAGTTTGTGCTAGCTCTTTGAAACTTGACACAATAAAGCAGTTTCAAGTTCTATCTCTATGGTTTGTTTGCTGTTGATGTAGCCCTAAGTAGAGACTGGCGAGAATCACTTTCATGGAAAGGGCCTGCCAAGCTTCCAAAAAACTACGAGTTGCCTGAAATCTCAGCACACACTTTTTCACCCAATCTTGATGAAACTTTCAGGTAATGATCAGTACACCAATCCCACTTGGCTCGCCATATTTCGTTCTTCTAGGTTAAACCGTTCGTTGGCAGTAACCGGTTTCATTTTGAGGTTTCACTCTGTTTTCTCCTTTAGAGATACATGTATTTGGAACTCTAAATCAAACACGGTTTGTGCTAGCTCTTTGAAACTTGACACAATAAAGCAGTTTCAAGTTCTATCTCTATGGTTTGTTTGCTGTTGATGTAGCCCTAAGCAGAGACTGGCGAGAATCACTTTCATGGAAAGGGCCTGCCAAGCTTCCAAAAAACTACGAGTTGCCCGAAATCTCAGCACACACTTTTTCACCCAATCTTGATGAAACTTTCAGGTAATGATCAGTACACCAATCCCACTTGGCTCGCCACATTTCGTTCTTCTAGGTTAAACCGTTCGTTGGCAGTAACCGGTTTCATTTTGAGGTTTCACTCTGTTTTCTCCTATAGGGATACATGTATTTGGAACTCTAAATCAAACACGGTTTGTGCTAGCTCTTTGAAACTTGACACAATAAAGCAGTTTCAAGTTCTATCTCTATGGTTTGTTTGTTGTTGATGTAGCCCTAAGCAGAGAATGGCAAGAATCACTTTCATGGAAAGGGCCTGCCAAGCTTCCAAAAAACTACGAGTTGCCTGAAATCTCAGCAAACACTTTTTCACCCAATCTTGATGAAACTTTCAGGTAATGATCAGTACACCAATCCCACTCGGCTTGCCAAATTTCGTTCTTCTAGGTTAAAACGTTCGTTGGCAGTAACCGGTTTCATTTTGAGGTTTCACTCTGTTTTCTCCTATAGGGATACATGTATTTGGAACTCTAAATCAAACACGGTTTGTGCTGGCTCATTGAAACTTGACACAATAAAGCAGTTTCAAGATCTAACTATGGTTTGTTTGCGGTTGATGTAGCCCTAAGCAGAGACTGGCGAGAATCACTTTCATGGAAAGGGCCTTCCAAGCTTCCAAAAAACTACGAGTTGCCTGAAATCTCAGCACACCCTTTTTCACCTAATCTTGATGAAACTTTCAGGTAATGATCAGTACACCAATCCCACTTGGCTCGCCAAATTTAGTTCTTCTAGGTTAAACCATTCGTTGGCAGTAACCGGTTTCATTTTGAGGTTTCACTCTGTTTTCTCCTATAGGGATACATGTATTTGGAACTCTAAATCAAACACGGTTTGTGCTACCTCTTTGAAACTTGACACAATAAAGCAGTTTCAAGTTCTATCTCTATGTTTTGTTTGCTGTTGATGTAGCCCTAAGCAGAGACTGGCGAGAATCACTTTCATGGAAAGGGCCTGCCAAGCTTCCAAAAAACTACGAGTTGCCTGAAATCTCAGCACACACTTTTTCACCCAATCTTGATGAAACTTCCAGGTAATGATCAGTACACCAATCCCACTTGGCTCGCCAAATTTCGTTCTTCTAGGTTAAACCGTTCGTTGGCAGTAACCGGTTTCATTTTGAGGTTTCACTCTGTTTTCTCCTATAGGGATACATGTATTTGGAACTCTAAATCAAACACAGTTTGTGCTAGCTCTTTGAAACTTGACACAATAAAGCAGTTTCAAGTTCTACCTCTATGGTTTGTTTGCTGTTGATGTAGCCCTAAGCAGAGACAGGCGAGAATCACTTTCATGGAAAGGGCCTGCCAAGCTTCCAAAAAACTACGAGTTGCCTGAAATCTCAGCACACACTTTTTCACCCAATCTTGTTAAAACTTTCAGGTAATGATCAGTACACTAATCCCACTTGGCTCGCCAAATTTCGTTCTTCTAGGTTAAACCGTTCCTTGGCAGTAACCGGTTTCATTTTGAGGTTTCACTCTGTTTTCTCCTATAGCAATACATGTATTTGGAACTCTAAATCAAACACGGTTTGTGCTAGCTCTTTGAAACTTGACACAATAAAGCAGTTTCAAGTTCTATCTCTATGGTTTGTTTGCTGTTGATGTAGCCCTAAGCAGAGACTGGTGAGAATCACTTTCATGGAAAGGGCCTGCCAAGCTTCCAAAAAACTACGAGTTGCCTGAAATCTCAGCACACCCTTTTTCACCCAATCTTGATGAAACTTTCAGGTAATGATCAGTACACCAATCCCACTTGGCTCGCCAAATTTCGTTCTTCTAGGTTAAACCGTTCGTTGGCAGTAACCGGTTTAATTTTGAGGTTTCACTCTGTTTTCTCCTTTAGAGATACATGTATTTGGAACTCTAAATCAAACACGGTTTGTGCTAGCTCTTTGAAACTTGACACAATAAAGCAGTTTCAAGTTCTATCTCTATGGTTTGTTTGCTGTTGATGTAGCCCTAAGCAGAGACTGGCGAGAATCACTTTCATGGAAAGGGCCTGCCAACCTTCCAAAAAACTACGAGTTGCCCGAAATCTCAGCACACACTTTTTCACCCAATCTTGATGAAACTTTCAGGTAATGATCAGTACACCAATCCCACTTGGCTCTCCGAATTACGTTCTTCTAGGTTAAACCGTTCGTTGGCAGTAACCGGTTTCATTTTGAGGTTTCACTCTGTTTTCTCCTTTAGAGATACATGTATTGGGAACTCTAAATCAAACACGGTTTGTGCTAGCTCTTTGAACTTGACACAATAAAGCAGTTTCAAGTTCTATCTCTATGGTTTGTTTGCTGTTGATGTAGCCCTAAGCAGGGACTGGCGAGAATAACTTTCATTGAAAGGGCCTGCCAAGCTTCTAAAAAACTACGAGTTGCCTGAAATCTCAGCACACACTTTTTCACCCAATCTTGATGAAAGTTTCAGGTAATGATCAGTACACCAATCCCACTTGGCTCGCCAAATTTAGTTCTTCTAGGTTAAACCGTTCGTTGGCAGTAACCGGTTTCATTTTGAGGTTTCACTCTGTTTTCTCCTATAGGGATACATGTATTGGGAACTCTAAATCAAACACGGTTTGTGCTAGCTCTTTGAAACTTGACACAATAAAGCAGTTTCAAGTTCTATCTCTATGGTTTGTTTGCTGTTGATGTAGGCCTAATCAGAGACTGGCGAGAATCACTTTCATGGAAAGGGCCTGCCAAGCTTCCAAAAAACTACGAGTTTCCTGAAATCTCAGCAAACCCTTTTTCACCCAATTTTGATGAAACTTTCAGGTAATGATCAGTACACCAATCCCACTTGGCTCGCCAAATTTCGTTCTTCTAGGTTAAACCGTTCGTTGGCAGTAACCGGTTTCATTTTGAGGTTTCACTCTGTTTTTCTCCTATAGGGATACATGTATTTGGAACTCTAAATCAAACACGGTTTGTTCTAGCTCTTTGAAACTTGACACAATAAAGCAGTTTCAAGTTCTATCTCTATGGTTTGTTTGCTGTTGATGTAGCCCTAAGCAGAGACTGGCGAGAATCACTTTCATGGAAAGGGCCTGCCAAGCTTCCAAAAAACTACGAGTTGCCTGAAATCTAAGCACACACTTTTTCACCCAATCTAGATGAAAGTTTCAGGTAATGATCAGTACACCAATCCCACTTGGCTCGCCAAATTTCGTTCTTCTAGGTTAAACCATTCGTTGGCAGTAACCGGTTTCATTTTGAGGTTTCACTCTGTTTTCTCCTATAGGGATACATGTATTTGGAACTCTAAATCAAACACGGTTTGTGCTAGCTCTTTGAAACTTGACACAATAAAGCAGTTTCAAGTTCTATCTCTATGGTTTGTTTGCTGTTGTTGAAGCCCTAAGCAGAGACTGGCGAGAGTCACTTTCATGGAAAAGGCCTGCCAAGCTTCCAAAAAACTACGAGTTGCCTGAAATCTAAGCACACACTTTTCCACCCAATCTTGATGAAACTTTCAGGTAATGATCAATACACCAATCCCACTTGGCTCGCCAAATTTCGTTCTTCTAGGTTAAACCGTTCGTTGGCAGTAACCGGTTTCATTTTGAGGTTTCACTCTGTTTTGTCCTATAGGGATACATGTATTTGGAACTCTAAATCAAACACGGTTTGTGCTAGCTCTTTGAAACTTGACACAATAAAGCAGTTTCAAGTTCTATCTCTATGGTTTGTTTGCTGTTGATGTAGCCCTAAGCAGAGACTGGCGAGAGTCACTTTCATGGAAAGGGCCTGCCAAGCTTCCAAAAAACTACGAGTTGCCTGAAATCTAAGCACAAACTTTTTCACCCAATCTTGATGAAAGTTTCAGGTAATGATCAGTACACCAATCCCACTTGGCTCGCCAAATTTCGTTCTTCTAGGTTAAACCGTTCGTTGGCAGTAACCGGTTTCATTTTGAGGTTTCACTCTGTATTCTCCTATAGGGATACATGTATTTGGAACTCTAAATCAAACACGGTTTGTGCTAGCTCTTTGAAACTGGACACAATAAAGAAGTTTCAAGTTCTATCTCTATGGTTTGTTTGCTGTTGATGTAGCCCTAAGCAGAGACTGGCGAGAATCACTTTCATGGAAAGGGGCCTGCCAAGCTTCCAAAAAACTACGAGTTTCCCGAAATCTCAGCACACACTTTTTCACCCAATCTTGATGAAACTTTAAGGTAATGATCAGTACACCATTCCCACTTGGCTCGCCAAATTTCGTTCTTCTAGGTTAAACCGTTCGTTGGCAGTAACCGGTTTCATTTTGAGGTTTCACTCTGTTTTCTCCTATAGGGATACATGTATTGGGAACTCTAAATCAAACACGGTTTGTGCTAGCTCTTTGAAACTTGACACAATAAAGCAGTTTCAAGTTCTATCTCTATGGTTTGTTTGCTGTTGATGTAGGCCTAATCAGAGACGGGCGAGAATCACTTTAATGGAAAGTGCCTGCCAAGCTTCCAAAAAACTACGAGTTTCCTGAAATCTCAGCAAAACCTTTTTCACCCAATTTTGATGAAACTTTCAGGTAATGATCAGTACACCAATCCCACTTGGCTCGCCAAATTTCGTTCTTCTAGGTTAAACCGTTGGTTGGCAGTAACCGGTTTCATGTTGAGGTTTCACTCTGTTTTCTCCTATAGGGATACATGTATTTGGAACTCTAAATCAAACACGGTTTGTGCTAGCTCTTTGAAACTTGACACAATAAAGCAGTTTCAAGTTCTATCTATGCTTTGTTTGCGGTTGATGTAGCCCTAAGCAGAGACGGGCGAGAATCACTTTCATGAAAAATGCCTGCCAAGCTTCCAAAAAACTACGAGTTGCCTGAAATCTCAGCACACACTTTTTCACCCAATCTTGATGAAACTTTCAGGTACTGATCAGTACACCAATCCCACTGGCTCGCCAAATTTCGTTCTTCTAGGTTAAACCGTTCGTTGGCAGTAACCGGTTTCATTTTGAGGTTTCACTCTGTTTTCTCCTTTAGGGATACATGTATTTGGAACTCTAAATCAAACACGGTTTGTGCTAGCTCTTTGAAACTGGACACAATAAAGAAGTTTCATGTTCTATCTCTATGGTTTGTTTGCTGTTGATGTAGCCCTAAGCAGAGACTGGCGAGAATCACTTTCATGGAAAGGGCCTGCCAAGCTTCCAAAAAACTATGAGTTTCCGAAATCTCAGCACACACTTTTTCACCCAATCTTGATGAAACTTTCAGGTAATGATCAGTACACCAATCCCACTTGGCTCGCCAAATTTCGTTCTTCTAGGTTAAACCGTTCGTTGGCAGTAACCGGTTTCATTTTGAGGTTTCACTCTGTTTTCTCCTATAGGGATACATGTATTTGGAACTCTAAATCAAACACGGTTTGTTATAGCTCTTTGATACTTGACACAATAAAGCAGTTTCAAGTTCTATCTCTATGGTTTGTTTGCTGTTGATGTAGCCCTAATCAGAGACTGGCGAGAATAACTTTCATGGAAAGGGCCTGCCAAGCTTCCAAAAAACTACGAGTTGCCCGAAATCTCAGCACACACTTTTTCACCCAATCTTGATGAAACTTTCTGTAATGATCAGTACACCAATCCCACTTGGCTCGCCTAATTTCGTTCTTCTAGGTTAAACCGTTCATTGGCAGTAACCGGTTTCATTTTGAGGTTTCACTCTGTTTTCTCCTATAGGGATACATGTATTTGGAACTCTAAATCAAACACGGTTTGTGCTAGCTCTTTGAAATTGACACAATAAAGCAGTTTCAAGTTCTATCTCCATGGTTTGTTTGCTGTTGATGTAGCCCTAATCAGAGACTGGCGAGAATCACTTTCATGGAAAGGGCCTGCCAAGCTTCCAAAAAACTACGAGTTGCCTGAAATCTCAGCAAACACTTTTTCACCCAATCTTGATGAAACTTTCAGGAAATGATCAGTACAGCAATCCCACTTGGCTCGAAAAATTTCGTTCTTCTAGGTTAAACCGTTCGTTGGCAGTAACCGGTTTCATTTTGAGGTTTCACTCTGTTTTCTCCTATAGGGATACATGTATTTGGAACTCTAAATGAAACACGGTTTGTACTAGCTCTTTGAAACTTGACACAATAAAGCAGTTTCAAGTTCTATCTCTATGGTTTGTTTGCTGTTGATGTAGCCCTAAGCAGAGACTGGGGAGAATCACTTTCATGGAAAGGGCCTGCCAAGCTTCCAAAAAACTACGAGTTGCCTGAAATCTCAGCACACACTTTTTCACCCAATCTTGATGAAAGTTTCAGGTAATGATCAGTACACCAATCCCACTTGGCTCGCCAAATTTTGTTCTTCTAGGTTAAACCGTTCGTTGGCAGCAACCGGTTTTATTTTGAGGTTTCACTCTGTTTTCTCCTATAGGGATACATGTATTTGGAACTCTAAATCAAACACGGTTTGTGCTAGCTCTTTGAAACTTGACATAATAAACTAGTTTCAAGTTCTATCTCTATGGTTTGTTTGCTGTTGATGTAGCCCTAAGCAGAGACTGGCGAGAATCACTTTCATGGAAAGGGCCTGCCAAGCTTCCAAAAAACTACGAGTTGCCTGAAATCTCAGCACACACTTTTTCTCCCAATCTTGATAAAACTTTCAGGTAATGATCAGTACACCAATCCCACTTGGCTCGCCAAATTTCATTCTTCTAGGTTAAACCGTTCGTTGGCAGTAACCGGTTTCATTTTGAGGTTTCCCTCTGTTTTCTCCTATAGGGATACATGTATTTGGAACTCTAAATCAAACACGGTTTGTGCTAGCTCTTTGAAACTTGACACAATAAAGCAGTTTCAAGTTCTATCTCTATGGTTTCTTTGCTGTTGATGTAGCCCTAAGCAGAGACTGGCGAGAATCACTTTCATGGAAAGGGCCTGCCAAGCTTCCAAAAAACTACGAGTTGCCAGAAATCTCAGCACACCCTTTTTCACCCAATCTTGATGAAACTTTCAGGTAATGATCAGTACACCAATCCCACTTGGCTCGCCAAATTTCGTTCTTCTAGGTTAAACCGTTCGTTGGCAGTAACCGGTTTCATTTTGAGGTTTCACTCTGTTTTCTCCTATAGGGATACATGTATTTGGAACTCAAAATCAAACACGGTTTGTGCTAGCTCTTCGAAACTTGACACAATAAAGCAGTTTCAAGTTCTATCTCTATGGTTTGTTTGCTGTTGATGTAGCCCTAAGCAGAGACTGGCGAGAATCACTTTCATGGAAAGGGCCTGCCATGCTCCAAAAACCTACGAGTTGCCAGAAATCTCAGCAAACACTTTTTCACCCAATCTTGATGAAACTTTCAGGTAATGATCAGTACACCAATCCCACTTGGCTCGCCAAATTTCGTTCTTCTAGGTTAAACCGTTCGTTGGCAGTAACCGGTTTCATTTTGAGGTTTCACTCTGTTTTCTCCTATAGGGATACATGTATTTGGAACTCTAAATCAAACACGGTTTGTGCTAGCTCTTTGAAACTTGACACAATAAAGCAGTTTCAAGTTCTATCACTATGGTTTGTTTGCTGTTGATGTAGCCCTAAGCAGAGACTGGCGAGAATCACTTTCATGGAAAGGGCCTGCCAAGCTTCCAAAAAACTACGAGTTGCCTGAAATATCAGCACACCTTTTTCACCCAATCTTGATGAAACTTTCAGGTAATGATCAGTACACCAATCCCACTTGGCTCGCCAAATTTCGTTCTTCTAGGTTAAACCGTTCGTTGGCAGTAACCGGTTTCATTTTGAGGTTTCACTCTGTTTTCTCCTATAGGGATACATGTATTTGGAACTCTAAATCAAACACGGTTTGTGATAGCTCTTTGAAACTTGACACAATAAAGCAGTTTCAAGTTCTATCTCTATGTTTTTTTTGCTGTTGATGTAGCCCTAAGCAGAGACTGGCGAGAATCACTTTCATTGAAAGGGCCTGCCATGCTCCAAAAACCTACGAGTTGCCAGAAATCTCAGCACACACCTTTTTCACCAAATCTTGATGAAACTTTCAGGGAATGATCAGTACACCAATCCCACTTGGCTCGCCAAATTTCGTTCTTCTAGGTTAAACCGTTCGTTTTCAGTGACCGGTTTCATTTTGAGGTTTCACGCTGTTTTCTCCTATAGGGATACATGTATTTGGAACTCTAAATCAAACACGGTTTGTGCTAGCTCTTTGGAACTTGACACAATAAAGCAGTTTCAAGTTCTATCTCTATGGTTTGTTTGCTGTTGA
>NW_027525925.1:0-12981 GCF_052094955.1 Ictidomys tridecemlineatus
AAACAGAGTGGAAACCTCAAAATCAAACCGGTTACTGCCAACGAACGGTTTAACCTAGAAGAACGAAATTTGGCGAGCCAAGTGGGATTGGTGTACTGATCATTACCTGAAAGTTTCATCAAGATTGGGTGAAAAAGTGTGTGCTGAGATTTCAGGAAACTCGTAGTTTTTTGGAAGCTTGGCAGGCCCTTTCCATGAAAGTGATTCTCGCCATTCTCTGCTTAGGGCTAAATCAACACCAAACAAACCATAGAGATAGAACTTGAAACTGCTTTATTTTGTCAAGTTTCAAAGAGCTAGCACAAACCGTGTTTGATTTAGAGTTCCAAATACATGTATCCCTATAGGAGAAAACAGAGTGAAACCTCAAAATGAAACCGGTTACTGCCAACGAACGGTTTAACCTAGAAGAAAGAAATTTGGCGAGCCAAGTGGGATTGGTGTACTGATCGTTACCTGAAAGTTTCATCAAGATTGGGTGAAAAAGTGTGTGCTGTGATTTCAGGCAACTCGTAGTTTTTTGGAAGCTTGGCAGGCCTTTTCCATGAAAGTGATTCTCGCCAGTCTCTGCTTAGGGCTAAATCAACACCAAACAAACCATAGAGATAGAACTTGAAACTGCTTTATTTTGTCAAGTTTCAAAGAGCTAGCACAAACCGTGTTTGATTTAGAGTTCCAAATACATGTATCCCTATAGGAGAAAACAGAGTGAAACCTCAAAATAAAACCGGTTACTGCCAACGAACGGTTTAACCTAGAAGAACGAAATTTGGCGAGCCAAGTGGGATCCGTGTACTGATCATTACCTGAAAGTTTCATCAAGATTGGGTGAAAAAGTGTGCTGAGATTTCAGGCAACTCGTAGTTTTTTGGAAGCTTGACAGGCCCTTTCCATGAAAGTGATTCTCGCCAGTCTCTGCTTAGGGCTACATCAACAGCAAACAAACCATAGAGATAGAACTTGAAACTGCTTTATTGTGTCAAGTTTCAAGGAGCTAGGACAAACCGTGTTTGATTTAGAGTTCCAAATACATGTATCCCTATAGGAGAAAACAGAGTGAAACCTCAAAATGAAACCGGTTACTGCCAACGAACGGTTTAACCTAGAAGAACGAAATTTGGCGAGCCAAGTGGGATTGGTTTACTGATCATTACCTGAAAGTTTCATCAAGATTGGGTGAAAAAGTGTGTGCTGAGATTTCAGGCAACTCGTAGTTTTTTGGAAGCTTGGCAGGCCCTTTCCATGAAAGTGATTCTCGCCAGTCTCTGCTTAGGGCTACATCAACAGCAAACAAACCATAGAGATAGAACTTGAAAATGCTTTATTCTGTCAAGTTTCAAAGAGCTAGCACAAACCGTGTTTGATTTAGAGTTCCAAATACGTGTATCCCTATAGGAGAAAACAGAGTGAAACCTCAAAATGAAACCGGTTACTGCCAACGAACGGTTTAACCTAGAAGAACGAAATTTGGTGAGCCAAGTGGGATTGGTGCACTGATCATTACCTGAAAGTTTCATCAAGATTGGGTGAAAAAGTTTGTGCTGAGATTTCAGGCAACTCGTAGTTTTTTGGAAGCTTGGCAGGCCCTTTCCATGAAAGTGATTCTCGCCAGTCTCTGCTTAGGGCTACATCAACATCAAACACCATAGAGATAGAACTTGAAACTGCTTTATTGTGTCAAGTTTCAAAGAGCTAGCACAAACCGTGTTTGATTTAGAGTTCCAAATACATGTATCCCTATAGGAGAAAACAGAGTGAAACCTCAAAATGAAACCGGTTACTGCCAACGAACGGTTTAAACTAGAAGAACGAAATTTGGCGAGCCAAGTGGGATTGGTGTACTGATCATTACCTTAAAGTTTCATCAAGATTGGGTGAAAAAGTGTGTGCTGAGATTTCAGGCACCTCGTAGTTTTTTGGAAGCTAGGCAGGCCCTTTCCATGAATGTGATTCTCCCCAGTCGCTGCTTAGGGCTACATCAACAGCAAACAAACCATAGAGATAGAACTTGAAACTGCTTTATTGTGTCAAGTTTCAAAGAGCTAGCACAAACCGTGTTTGATTTAGAGTTCCAAATACATGTATCCCTATAGGAGAAAACAGAATGAAACCTCAAAATGTAACCGGTTACTGCCAACGAACGGTTTAACCTAGAAGAACGAAATTTGGCGAGCCAAGTGGGATTGGTGTACTGATCATTACCTGAAAGTTTCATCAAGATGGGTGAAAAAGTGTGTGCTGAGATTTCAGGCAACTCGTAGATTTTTGGAAGCTTGGCAGGCCCTTTCCATGAAAGTGATTCTCGCCAGTCTCTGCTTAGGGCTAAATCAACACCAAAAAAACCATAGAGATAGAACTTGAAACTGCTTTATTTTGTCAAGTTTCAAAGAGCTAGCACAAACCGTGTTTGATTTAGAGTTCCAAATACATGTATCCCTATAGGAGAAAACAGAGTGAAACCTCAAAATGAAACTGGTTACTGCCAACGAACGGTTTAAACTAGAAGAACGAAATTTGGCGAGCCAAGTGGGATCCGTGTACTGATCATTACCTGAAAGTTTCATCAAGATTGGGTGAAAAAGTGTGCTGAGATTTCAGGCAACTCGTAGTTTTTTGGAAGCTTGACAGGCCCTTTCCATGAAAGTGATTCTCACCAGTCTCTGTTTAGGGCTACATCAACAGCAAACAAACCATAGAGATAGAACTTGAAACTGCTTTATTGTGTCAAGTTTCAAAGAGCTAGCACAAACCGTGTTTGATTTAGAGTTCCAAATACATGTATCCCTATAGGAGAAAACAGAGTGAAACCTCAAAATGAAACCGGTTACTGGCAACGAACGGTTTAACCTAGAAGAAAGAAATTTGGCGAGCCAAGTGGGATTGGTGTACTGATCATTACCTGAAAGTTTCATCAAGATTGGGTGAAAAAGTGTGTGCTGAGATTTCAGGCAACTCGTAGTTTTTTGGAAGCTTGGCAGGCCCTTTCCATGAAAGTGATTCTCGCCAGTCTCTGCTTAGGGCTACATCAACAGCAAACAAACCATAGAGATAGAACTTGAAACTGCTTTATTGTGTCAAGTTTCAAAGAGCTAGCACAAACCGTGTTTGATTTAGAGTTCCAAATACATGTATCCCTAAAGGAGAAAACAGAGTGAAACCTCAAAATGAAACCGGTTACTGCCAACGAACGGTTTAACCTAGAAGAAAGAAATTTGGCGAGCCAAGTGGGATTGGTGTACGGATCGTTACCTGAAAGTTTCATCAAGATTGGGTGAAAAAGTGTGTGCTGTGATTTCAGGCAACTCGTAGTTTTTTGGAAGCTTGGCAGGCCCTTTCCATGAAAGTGATTCTCGCCAGTCTCTGCTTAGGGCTAAATCAACACCAAACAAACCATAGAGATAGAACTTGAAACTGCTTTATTTTGTCAGGTTTCAAAGAGCTAGCACAAACCGTGTTTGATTTAGAGTTCCAAATACATGTATCCCTATAGGAGAAAACAGAGTGAAACCTCAAAATGAAACCGGTTACTGCCAACGAACGGTTTAAACTAGAAGAACGAAATTTGGCGAGCCAAGTGGGATCCGTGTACTGATCATTACCTGAAAGTTTCATCAAGATTGGGTGAAAAAGTGTGTGCTGAGATTTCAGGCAACTCGTAGTTTTTTGGAAGCTTGACAGGCCCTTTCCATGAAAGTGATTCTCACCAGTCTCTGCTTAGGGCTACATCAACAGCAAACAAACCATAGAGATAGAACTTGAAACTGCTTTATTGTGTCAAGTTTCAAAGAGCTAGCACAAACCGTGTTTGATTTAGAGTTCCAAATACATGTATCCCTATAGGAGAAAACAGAGTGAAACCTCAACATGAAACCGGTTACTGGCAACGAACGGTTTAACCTAGAAGAAAGAAATTTGGCGAGCCAAGTGGGATTGGTGTACTGATCATTACCTGAAAGTTTCATCAAGATTGGGTGAAAAAGTGTGTGCTGAGATTTCAGGCAACTCGTCGTTTTTTGGAAGCTTGGCAGGCCCTTTCCATGAAAGTGATTCTCGCCAGTCTCTGCTTAGGGCTACATCAACAGCAAACAAACCATAGAGATAGAACTTGAAACTGCTTTATTGTGTCAAGTTTCAAAGAGCTAGCACAAACCGTGTTTGATTTAGAGTTCCAAATACATGTATCCCTATAGGAGAAAACAGAGTGAAACCTCAAAATGAAACCGGTTACTGCCAACGAACGGTTTAACCTAGAAGAAAGAAATTTGGCGAGCCAAGTGGGATTGGTGTACTGATCGTTACCTGAAAGTTTCATCAAGATTGGGTGAAAAAGTGTGTGCTGTGATTTCAGGCAACTCGTAGTTTTTTGGAAGCTTGGCAGGCCTTTTCCATGAAAGTGATTCTCGCCAGTCTCTGCTTAGGGCTAAATCAACACCAAACAAACCATAGAGATAGAACTTGAAACTGCTTTATTTTGTCAAGTTTCAAAGAGCTAGCACAAACCGTGTTTGATTTAGAGTTCCAAATACATGTATCCCTATAGGAGAAAACAGAGTGAAACCTCAAAATAAAACCGGTTACTGCCAACGAACGGTTTAACCTAGAAGAACGAAATTTGGCGAGCCAAGTGGGATCCGTGTACTGATCATTACCTGAAAGTTTCATCAAGATTGGGTGAAAAAGTGTGCTGAGATTTCAGGCAACTCGTAGTTTTTTGGAAGCTTGACAGGCCCTTTCCATGAAAGTGATTCTCGCCAGTCTCTGCTTAGGGCTACATCAACAGCAAACAAACCATAGAGATAGAACTTGAAACTGCTTTATTGTGTCAAGTTTCAAGGAGCTAGGACAAACCGTGTTTGATTTAGAGTTCCAAATACATGTATCCCTATAGGAGAAAACAGAGTGAAACCTCAAAATGAAACCGGTTACTGCCAACGAACGGTTTAACCTAGAAGAACGAAATTTGGCGAGCCAAGTGGGATTGGTTTACTGATCATTACCTGAAAGTTTCATCAAGATTGGGTGAAAAAGTGTGTGCTGAGATTTCAGGCAACTCGTAGTTTTTTGGAAGCTTGGCAGGCCCTTTCCATGAAAGTGATTCTCGCCAGTCTCTGCTTAGGGCTACATCAACAGCAAACAAACCATAGAGATAGAACTTGAAAATGCTTTATTCTGTCAAGTTTCAAAGAGCTAGCACAAACCGTGTTTGATTTAGAGTTCCAAATACGTGTATCCCTATAGGAGAAAACAGAGTGAAACCTCAAAATGAAACCGGTTACTGCCAACGAACGGTTTAACCTAGAAGAACGAAATTTGGTGAGCCAAGTGGGATTGGTGCACTGATCATTACCTGAAAGTTTCATCAAGATTGGGTGAAAAAGTTTGTGCTGAGATTTCAGGCAACTCGTAGTTTTTTGGAAGCTTGGCAGGCCCTTTCCATGAAAGTGATTCTCGCCAGTCTCTGCTTAGGGCTACATCAACATCAAACACCATAGAGATAGAACTTGAAACTGCTTTATTGTGTCAAGTTTCAAAGAGCTAGCACAAACCGTGTTTGATTTAGAGTTCCAAATACATGTATCCCTATAGGAGAAAACAGAGTGAAACCTCAAAATGAAACCGGTTACTGCCAACGAACGGTTTAAACTAGAAGAACGAAATTTGGCGAGCCAAGTGGGATTGGTGTACTGATCATTACCTTAAAGTTTCATCAAGATTGGGTGAAAAAGTGTGTGCTGAGATTTCAGGCACCTCGTAGTTTTTTGGAAGCTAGGCAGGCCCTTTCCATGAATGTGATTCTCCCCAGTCGCTGCTTAGGGCTACATCAACAGCAAACAAACCATAGAGATAGAACTTGAAACTGCTTTATTGTGTCAAGTTTCAAAGAGCTAGCACAAACCGTGTTTGATTTAGAGTTCCAAATACATGTATCCCTATAGGAGAAAACAGAATGAAACCTCAAAATGTAACCGGTTACTGCCAACGAACGGTTTAACCTAGAAGAACGAAATTTGGCGAGCCAAGTGGGATTGGTGTACTGATCATTACCTGAAAGTTTCATCAAGATGGGTGAAAAAGTGTGTGCTGAGATTTCAGGCAACTCGTAGATTTTTGGAAGCTTGGCAGGCCCTTTCCATGAAAGTGATTCTCGCCAGTCTCTGCTTAGGGCTAAATCAACACCAAAAAAACCATAGAGATAGAACTTGAAACTGCTTTATTTTGTCAAGTTTCAAAGAGCTAGCACAAACCGTGTTTGATTTAGAGTTCCAAATACATGTATCCCTATAGGAGAAAACAGAGTGAAACCTCAAAATGAAACTGGTTACTGCCAACGAACGGTTTAAACTAGAAGAACGAAATTTGGCGAGCCAAGTGGGATCCGTGTACTGATCATTACCTGAAAGTTTCATCAAGATTGGGTGAAAAAGTGTGCTGAGATTTCAGGCAACTCGTAGTTTTTTGGAAGCTTGACAGGCCCTTTCCATGAAAGTGATTCTCACCAGTCTCTGTTTAGGGCTACATCAACAGCAAACAAACCATAGAGATAGAACTTGAAACTGCTTTATTGTGTCAAGTTTCAAAGAGCTAGCACAAACCGTGTTTGATTTAGAGTTCCAAATACATGTATCCCTATAGGAGAAAACAGAGTGAAACCTCAAAATGAAACCGGTTACTGGCAACGAACGGTTTAACCTAGAAGAAAGAAATTTGGCGAGCCAAGTGGGATTGGTGTACTGATCATTACCTGAAAGTTTCATCAAGATTGGGTGAAAAAGTGTGTGCTGAGATTTCAGGCAACTCGTAGTTTTTTGGAAGCTTGGCAGGCCCTTTCCATGAAAGTGATTCTCGCCAGTCTCTGCTTAGGGCTACATCAACAGCAAACAAACCATAGAGATAGAACTTGAAACTGCTTTATTGTGTCAAGTTTCAAAGAGCTAGCACAAACCGTGTTTGATTTAGAGTTCCAAATACATGTATCCCTAAAGGAGAAAACAGAGTGAAACCTCAAAATGAAACCGGTTACTGCCAACGAACGGTTTAACCTAGAAGAAAGAAATTTGGCGAGCCAAGTGGGATTGGTGTACGGATCGTTACCTGAAAGTTTCATCAAGATTGGGTGAAAAAGTGTGTGCTGTGATTTCAGGCAACTCGTAGTTTTTTGGAAGCTTGGCAGGCCCTTTCCATGAAAGTGATTCTCGCCAGTCTCTGCTTAGGGCTAAATCAACACCAAACAAACCATAGAGATAGAACTTGAAACTGCTTTATTTTGTCAGGTTTCAAAGAGCTAGCACAAACCGTGTTTGATTTAGAGTTCCAAATACATGTATCCCTATAGGAGAAAACAGAGTGAAACCTCAAAATGAAACCGGTTACTGCCAACGAACGGTTTAAACTAGAAGAACGAAATTTGGCGAGCCAAGTGGGATCCGTGTACTGATCATTACCTGAAAGTTTCATCAAGATTGGGTGAAAAAGTGTGTGCTGAGATTTCAGGCAACTCGTAGTTTTTTGGAAGCTTGACAGGCCCTTTCCATGAAAGTGATTCTCACCAGTCTCTGCTTAGGGCTACATCAACAGCAAACAAACCATAGAGATAGAACTTGAAACTGCTTTATTGTGTCAAGTTTCAAAGAGCTAGCACAAACCGTGTTTGATTTAGAGTTCCAAATACATGTATCCCTATAGGAGAAAACAGAGTGAAACCTCAAAATGAAACCGGTTACTGCCAACGAACGGTTTAACCTAGAAGAAAGAAATTTGGCGAGCCAAGTGGGATTGGTGTACTGATCATTACCTGAAAGTTTCATCAAGATTGGGTGAAAAAGTGTGTGCTGAGATTTCAGGCAACTCGTAGTTTTTTGGAAGCTTGGCAGGCCCTTTCCATGAAAGTGATTCTCGCCAGTCTCTGCTTAGGGCTACATCAACAGCAAACAAACCATAGAGATAGAACTTGAAACTGCTTTATTGTGTCAAGTTTCAAAGAGCTAGCACAAACCGTGTTTGATTTAGAGTTCCAAATACATGTATCCCTATAGGAGAAAACAGAGTGAAACCTCAAAATGAAACCGGTTACTGCCAACGAACGGTTTAACCTAGAAGAAAGAAATTTGGCGAGCCAAGTGGGATTGGTGTACTGATCATTACCTGAAAGTTTCATCAAGATTGGGTGAAAAAGTGTGTGCTGTGATTTCAGGCAACTCGTAGTTTTTTGGAAGCTTGGCAGGCCCTTTCCATGAAAGTGATTCTCGCCAGTCTCTGCTTAGGGCTACATCAACAGCAAACAAACCATAGAGATAGAACTTGAAACTGCTTTATTGTGTCAAGTTTCAAAGAGCTAGGACAAACCGTGTTTGATTTAGAGTTCCAAATACATGTATCCCTATAGGAGAAAACAGAGTGAAACCTCAAAATGAAACCGGTTACTGCCAACGAACGGTTTAACCTAGAAGAACGAAATTTGGCGAGCCAAGTGGGATTGGTTTACTGATCATTACCTGAAAGTTTCATCAAGATTGGGTGAAAAAGTGTGTGCTGAGATTTCAGGCAACTCGTAGTTTTTTGGAAGCTTGGCAGGCCCTTTCCATGAAAGTGATTCTCGCCAGTCTCTGCTTAGGGCTACATCAACAGCAAACAAACCATAGAGATAGAACTTGAAACTGCTTTATTCTGTCAAGTTTCAAAGAGCTAGCACAAACCGTGTTTGATTTAGAGTTCCAAATACGTGTATCCCTATAGGAGAAAACAGAGTGAAACCTCAAAATGAAACCGGTTACTGCCAACGAACGGTTTAACCTAGAAGAACGAAATTTGGCGAGCCAAGTGGGATTGGTGTACTGATCATTACCTGAAAGTTTCATCAAGATTGGGTGAAAAAGTTTGTGCTGAGATTTCAGGCAACTCGTAGTTTTTTGGAAGCTTGGCAGGCCCTTTCCATGAAAGTGATTCTCGCCAGTCTCTGCTTAGGGCTACATCAACATCAAACAAACCATAGAGATAGAACTTGAAACTGCTTTATTGTGTCAAGTTTCAAAGAGCTAGCACAAACCGTGTTTGATTTAGAGTTCCAAATACATGTATCCCTATAGGAGAAAACAGAGTGAAACCTCAAAATGAAACCGGTTACTGCCAACGAACGGTTTAAACTAGAAGAACGAAATTTGGCGAGCCAAGTGGGATTGGTGTACTGATCATTACCTTAAAGTTTCATCAAGATTGGGTGAAAAAGTGTGTGCTGAGATTTCAGGCACCTCGTAGTTTTTTGGAAGCTAGGCAGGCCCTTTCCATGAATGTGATTCTCGCCAGTCGCTGCTTAGGGCTACATCAACAGCAAACAAACCATAGAGATAGAACTTGAAACTGCTTTATTGTGTCAAGTTTCAAAGAGCTAGCACAAACCGTGTTTGATTTAGAGTTCCAAATACATGTATCCCTATAGGAGAAAACAGAATGAAACCTCAAAATGTAACCGGTTACTGCCAACGAACGGTTTAACCTAGAAGAACGAAATTTGGCGAGCCAAGTGGGATTGGTGTACTGATCATTACCTGAAAGTTTCATCAAGATGGGTGAAAAAGTGTGTGCTGAGATTTCAGGCAACTCGTAGTTTTTTGGAAGCTTGGCAGGCCCTTTCCATGAAAGTGATTCTCGCCAGTCTCTGCTTAGGGCTACATCAACAGCAAACAAACCATAGAGATAGAACTTGAAACTGCTTTATTGTGTCAAGTTTCAGAGAGCTAGCACAAACCGTGTTTGATTTAGAGTTCCAAATACATGTATCCCTATAGGAGAAAACAGAGTGAAACCTCAAAATGAAACCGGTTACTGCCAACGAACGGTTTAACCTAGAAGAAGGAAATTTGGCGAGCCAAGTGGGATTGGTGTACTGATCATTACCTGAAAGTTTCATCAAGATTGGGTGAAAAAGTGTGTGCTGATATTTCATGGAACTCGTAGTTTTTTGGAAGCTTGGCAGGCCCTTTCCATGAAAGTGATTCTCGCCAGTCTCTGCTTAGGGCTACATCAACATCAAACAAACCATAGAGATAGAACTTGAAACTGCTTTATTGTGTCAAGTTTCAAAGAGCTAGCACAAACCGTGTTTGATTTAGAGTTCCAAATACATGTATCCCTATAGGAGAAAACAGAGTGAAACCTCAAAATGAAACCGGTTACTGCCAACGAACGGTTTAACCTAGAAGAACGAAATTTGGCGAGCCAAGTGGGATTGGTGTACTGATCATTACCTGAAAGTATCATCAAGATTGGGTGAAAAAGTGTGTGCTGAGATTTCAGGCAACTCGTAGTTTTTTGGAAGCTTGGCAGGCCCTTTCCATGAAAGTGATTCTCGCCAGTCTCTGCTTAGGGCTACATCAACAGCAAACAAACCATAGAGATAGAACTTGAAACTGCTTTATTGTGTCAAGTTTCAAAGAGCTAGCACAAACCGTGTTGGATTTAGAGTTCCAAATACATGTATCCCTATAGGAGAAAACAGAGTGAAACCTCAAAATGAAACCGGTTACTGCCAACGAACGGTTTAACCTAGAAGAACGAAATTTGGCGAGCCAAGTGGGATTGGTGTACTGATCATTACCTGAGAGTTTCATCAAGATTGGGTGAAAAAGTGTGTTCTGAGATTTCAGGCAACTCGCAGTTTTTTGGAAGCTTGGCAGGCCCTTTCCATGAAAGTGATTCTCGCCAGTCTCTTCTTAGGGCTACATCAACAGCAAACAAACCATAGAGATAGAACTTGAAACTGCTTTATTGTGTCAAGTTTCAAAGAGCTAGCACAAACCGTGTTTGATTTAGAGTTCCAAATACGTGTATCCCTATAGGAGAAAACAGAGTGAAACCTCAAAATGAAACCAGTTACTGCCAACGAACGGTTTAACCTAGAAGAACGAAATTTGGCGAGCCAAGTGGGATTGTGTACTGATCATTACCTGAAAGTTTCATCAAGATTGGGTGAAAAAGTGTGTGCTGAGATTTTAAGAACTCGTATTTTTTTGGAAGCTTTGCAGGCCCTTTCCATGAAAGTGATTCTCGCCAGTCTCTGCTAAGGGGTACATCAACAGCAAACAAACCATAGAGATAGAACTTGAAACTGCTTTATTGTGTCAAGTTTCAAAAAGCTAGCACAAACCATGTTTGATTTAGAGTTCCAAATACATGTATCCCTATAGGAGAAAACAGAGTGAAACCTCAAAATGAAACCGGTTAGTGCCAAGGAATGGTTTAACCTAGAAGAATGAAATTTGGCGAGCCAAGTGGGATTGGTGTACTGATCATTACCTGAATGTTTCACCAAGATTGGGTGAAAAAGTGTGTGCTGAGATTTCAGGCACCTCGTAGTTTTTTGGAAGCTAGGCAGGCCCTTTCCATGAATGTGATTCTCGCCAGTCGCTGCTTAGGGCTACATCAACAGCAAACAAACCATAGAGATAGAACTTGAAACTGCTTTATTGTGTCAAGTTTCAAAGAGCTAGCACAAACCGTGTTTGATTTAGAGTTCCAAATACATGTATCCCTATAGGAGAAAACAGAATGAAACCTCAAAATGTAACCGGTTACTGCCAACGAACGGTTTAACCTAGAGGAACGAAATTTGTCGAGCCAAGTGGGATTGGTGTACTGATCATTACCTGAAAGTTTCATCAAGATTGGGTGAAAAAGTGTGTGCTGAGATTTCAGGCAACTCGTAGTTTTTTGGAAGCTTGGCAGGCCCTTTCCATGAAAGTGATTCTCGCCAGTCTCTGCTTAGGGCTACATCAACAGCAAACAAACCATAGAGATAGAACTTGAAACTTCTTTATTGTGTCAAATTTCAAAGAGCTAGCACAAACCGTGTTTGATTTAGAGTTCCAAATACATGTATTTCTATAGGAGAAAACAGAGTGAAACCTCAAAATGAAACCGGTTGCTGCCAACGAACGGTTTAAACTAGAAGAACGAAATTTGGCGAGCGAAGTGGGATTGGTGTACTGATCATTACCTGAAAGTTTCATCAAGATTGGGTGAAAAAGTGTGTGCTGAGATTTCAGGCAACTCGTAGTTTTTTGGAAGCTTGGCAGGCCCTTCCATGAAAGTGATTCTCGCCAGGCTCTGCTTAGGGCTACATCAACACCAAACAAACCATAGAGATAGAACTTGAAACTGCTTTATTGTGTCAAGTTTCAAAAAGCTAGCACAAACCGTGTTTGATTTAGAGTTCCAAATACATGTATCCCTATAGGAGAAAACAGAGTGAAACCTCAAAATGAAACCGGTTACTGCCAACGAACGGTTTAACCTAGAAGAAGGAAATTTGGCGAGCCAAGTGGGATTGGTGTACTGATCATTACCTGAAAGTGTCATCAAGATTGGGTGAAAAAGTGTGTGCTGAGATTTCATGGAACTCGTAGTTTTTTTGAAGCTTGGCAGGCCCTTTCCATGAAAGTGATTCTCGCCAGTCTCTGCTTAGGGCTAAATCAACACCAAACAAACCATAGAGATAGAACTTGAAACTGCTTTATTGTGTCAAGTTTCAAAGAGCTAGCACAAACCGTGTTTGATTTAGAGTTCCAAATACATGTATCCCTATAGGAGAAAACAGAGTGAAACCTCAAAATGAAACCGGTTACTGCCAACGAACGGTTTAACCTAGAAGCACGAAATATGGCGAGCAAAGTGGGATTGGTGTACTGATCATTACCTGAAAGTTTCATCAAGATTGGGTGAAAAAGTGTGTGCTGAGATTTCAGGCAACTCGTAGTTTTTTGGAAGCTTGGCAGGCCCTTTCCATGAAAGTGATTCTCGCCAGTCTCTGCTTAGGGCTACATCAACAGCAAACAAACCATAGAGATAGAACTTGAAACTGCTTTATTGTGTCAAGTTTCAAAGAGCTAGCACAAACCGTGTTTGATTTAGAGTTCCAAATACATGTATCCCTATAGGAGAAAACAGAGTGAAACCTCAAAATGAAACCGGTTACTGCCAACGAACGGT
>NW_027525926.1:0-12977 GCF_052094955.1 Ictidomys tridecemlineatus
TTTCATGGAAAGGGCCTTCCAAGCTTCCAAAAAACTACGAGTTTCTGGAAATCTCAGCACACACTTTTTAACCCAATCTTGATGAAACTTTCAGGTAATGATCAGTACACCAATCCCACTTGGCTCGCCAAATTTCGTTCTTCTAGGTTAAACCGTTCGTTGGCAGTAACCGGTTTCATTTTGAGGTTTCACTCTGTTTTCTCCTATAGGGATACATGTATTTGGAACTCTAAATCAAACACGGTTTGTGCTAGCTCTTTGAAACTTGACACAATAAAGCAGTTTCAAGTTCTATCTCTATGCTTTGTTTGCTGTTGATGTAGCCCTAAGCAGAGACTGGCGAGAATCACTTTCATGGAAAGCGCCTGCCAAGCTTCCAAAAAACTAGGAGTTGCCTGAAATCTCAGCACACCCTTTTTCACCCAATCTTGATGAAACTTTCAGGTAATGATCAGTACACCAATCCCACTTGGCTAGCCAAATTTCGTTATTCTAGGTTAAACCGTTCGTTGGCAGTAACCGGTTTCATTTTGAGGTTTCACTCTGTTTTCTCCTATAGGGATACATGTATTTGGAACTCTAAATCAAACACGGTTTGTGCTAGCTCTTTGAAACTTGACACAATAAAGCAGTTTCAAGTTCTATCTCTATGGTTTGTTTGCTGTTTATGTACCCCTAAGCAGAGACTGGCGAGAATCACTTTCATGGAAAGGGCCTGCCAAGCTTTCAAAAAACTACGAGTTGCCCGAAATCTCAGAACACACTTTTTCACCCAATCTTGATGAAACTTTCAGGTAATGATCAGTACACCAATCCCGCTTGGCTCGCCAAATTTCGTTCTTCTAGGTTAAACCGTTCGTTGGCAGTAACCGGTTTCATTTTGAGGTTTCACTCTGTTTTCTCCTATAAGGATACATGTATTTTGAACTCTAAATCAAACACGGTTTGTGCTAGCTCTTTGAAACTTGACACAATAAAGCAGTTTCAAGTTCTATCTCTATGCTTTGTTTGCTGTTGATGTAGCCCTAAGCATAGACTGGCGAGAATCACTTTCATGGAAAGCGCCTGCCAAGCTTCCAAAAAACTAGGAGTTGCCTGAAATCTCAGCACACCCTTTTTCACCCAATCTTGATGAAACTTTCAGGTAATGATCAGTACACCAATCCCACTTGGCTCGCCAAATTTTATTCTTCTAGGTTAAACCGTTCGTTGGCAGTAACCGGTTTCATTTTGAGGTTTCACTCTGTTTTCTCCTATAGGGATACATGTATTTGGAACTCTAAATCAAACACGGTTTGTGCTAGCTCTTTGAAACTTGACACAATAAAGCAGTTTCAAGATCTATCTCTATGGATTGTTTGCTGTTGATGTAGCCCTAAGCAGAGACTGGCGATAATCACTTTCATGGAAAGGGCCTGCCAAGCTTCCAAAAAACTACGAGTTGTCTGAAATCTCAGCAAACACTTTTTCACCCAATCTTGATGAAACTTTCAGGTAATGATCAGTACACCAATCCCACTTGGCTCGCCAAATTTCATTCTTCTAGGTTAAACCGTTCGTTGGCAGTAACCGGTTTCATTTTGAGGTTTCACTCTGTTTTCTCCTATAGGGATACATGTATTTGGAACTCTAAATCAAACACGGTTTGTGCTAGCTCTTTGAAACTTGACACAATAAAGCAGTTTCAAGATCTATCTCTATGGTTTGTTTGCTGTTGATGTAGCCCTAAACAGAGACTGGCGAGAATCACTTTCATGGAAAGGGCCTTCCAAGCTTCCAAAAAACTACGAGTTGCCTGAGATCTCAGCAAACACTTTTTCACCCAATCTTGATGAAACTTTCAGGTAATGATCAGTACACCAATCCCACTTGGCTCGCCAAATTTCGTTCTTCTTGGTTAAACCGTTCGTTGGCAGTAACCGGTTTCATTTTGAGGTTTCACTCTGTTTCTCCTATAGGGATACATGTATTTGGAACTCTAAATCAAACACGGTTTGTGCTAGCTCTTTGAAACTTGACACAATAAAGCAGTTTCAAGTTCTATCTCTATGCTTTGTTTGCTGTTGATGTAGCCCTAAGCAGAGACTGGCGAGAATCACTTTCATGGAAAGCGCCTGCCAGGCTTCCAAAAAACTAGGAGTTGCCTGAAATCTCAGCACACCCTTTTTCACCCAATCTTGATGAAACTTTGAGGTAATGATCAGTACACCAATCCCACTTGGCTCGCCAAATTTCATTATTCTAGGTTAAACCGTTCGTTGGCAGTAACCGGTTTCATTTTGAGGTTTCACTCTGTTTTCTCCTATAGGGATACATGTATTTGGAACTCTAAATCAAACACGGTTTGTGCTAGCTCTTTGAAACTTGACACAATAAAGCAGTTTCAAGTTCTATCTCTATGGTTTGTTTGCTGTTTATGTAGCCGTAAGCAGAGACTGGCGAGAATCACTTTCATGGAAAGGGCCTGCCAAGCTTTCAAAAAACTACGAGTTGCCCGAAATCTCAGCACACACTTTTTCACCCAATCTTGATGAAACTTTCAGGTAATGATCAGTACACCAATCCCACTTGGCTCGCCAAATTTCGTTCTTCTAGGTTAAACCGTTCGTTGGCAGTAACCGGTTTCATTTTGAGGTTTCACTCTGTTTTCTCCTATAAGGATACATGTATTTTGAACTCTAAATCAAACACGGTTTGTGCTAGCTCTTTGAAACTTGACACAATAAAGCAGTTTCAAGTTCTATCTCTATGCTTTGTTTGCTGTTGATGTAGCCCTAAGCAGAGACTGGCGAGAATCACTTTCATGGAAAGCGCCTGCCAAGCTTCCAAAAAACTAGGAGTTGCCTGAAATCTCAGCACACCCTTTTTCACCCAATCTTGATGAAACTTTCAGGTAATGATCAGTACACCAATCCCACTTGGCTCGCCAAATTTCATTCTTCTAGGTTAAACCGTTCGTTGGCAGTAACCGGTTTCATTTTGAGGTTTCACTCTGTTTTCTCCTATAGGGATACATGTATTTGGAACTCTAAATCAAACACGGTTTGTGCTAGCTCTTTGAAACTTGACACAATAAAGCAGTTTCAAGATCTATCTCTATGGATTGTTTGCTGTTGATGTAGCCCTAAGCAGAGACTGGCGATAATCACTTTCATGGAAAGGGCCTGCCAAGCTTCCAAAAAACTACCAGTTGTCTGAAATCTCAGCACACACTTTTTCACCCAATCTTGATGAAACTTTCAGGTAATGATCAGTACACCAATCCCACTTGGCTCGCCAAATTTCGTTCTTCTAGGTTAAACCGTTCGTTGGCAGTAACCGGTTTCATTTTGAGGTTTCACTCTGTTTTCTCCTATAGGGATACATGTATTTGGAACTCTAAATCAAACACGGTTTGTGCTAGCTCTTTGAAACTTGACACAATAAAGTAGTTTCAAGTTCTATCTCTATGGTTTGTTTGCTGTTGATGTAGTCCTAAGCAGAGACTGGCGAGAATCACTTTCATGGAAAGGGCCTGCCAAGCTTCCAAAAAACTACGAGTTGCCTGAGATCTCAGCAAACACTTTTTCACCCAATCTTGATGAAACTTTCAGGTAATGATCAGTACACCAATCCCACTTGGCTCGCCAAATTTCGTTCTTCTAGGTTAAACCGTTCGTTGGCAGTAACCGGTTTCATTTTGAGGTTTCACTCTGTTTCTCCTATAGGGATACATGTATTTGGAACTCTAAATCAAACACGGTTTGTGCTAGCTCTTTGAAACTTGACACAATAAAGTAGTTTCAAGTTCTATCTCTATGGTTTGTTTGCTGTTGATGTAGTCCTAAGCAGAGACTGGCGAGAATCACTTTCATGGAAAGGGCCTGCCAAGCTTCCAAAAAACTACGAGTTGCCTGAGATCTCAGCAAACACTTTTTCACCCAATCTTGATGAAACTTTCAGGTAATGATCAGTACACCAATCCCACTTGGCTCGCCAAATTTCGTTCTTCTAGGTTAAACCGTTCGTTGGCAGTAACCGGTTTCATTTTGAGGTTTCACTCTGTTTCTCCTATAGGGATACATGTATTTGGAACTCTAAATCAAACACGGTTTGTGCTAGCTCTTTGAAACTTGACACAATAAAGCAGTTTCAAGTTCTCTCTCTATGGTTTGTTTGCTGTTGATGTAGCCCTAAGCAGAGACTGGCGAGAATCACTTTCATGGAAAGCACCTGCCAAGCTTCCAAAAAACTACGAGTTGCCTGAAATCTCAAAACACCCTTTTTCACCCAATCTTGATGATACTTTCAGGTAATGATCAGTACACCAATCCCACTTGGCTCGCCAAATTTCGTTCTTCTAGGTTAAACCGTTCGTTGGCAGTAACCGGTTTCATTTTGAGGTTTCACTCTGTTTTCTCCTATAGGGATACATGTATTTGGAACTCTAAATCAAACACGGTTTGTGCTAGCTCTTTGAAACTTGACACAATAAAGCAGTTTCAAGTTCTATCTCTATGCTTTGTTTGCTGTTGATGTAGCCCTAAGCAGAGACTGGCGAGAATCACTTTCATGGAAAGGGCCTGCCAAGCTTCCAAAAAACTACGAGTTGCCTGAAATCTCAGCACACACTTTTTCACCCAATCTTGATGAAACCTTCAGGTAATGATCAGTACACCAATCCCACTTGGCTCGCCAAACTTCGTTCTTCTAGGTTAAACCGTTCGTTGGCAGTAACCGGTTTCATTTTGAGGTTTCACTCTGTTTTCTCCAATAGGGATACATGTATTTGGAACTCTAAATCAAACACGGTTTGTGCTAGCTCTTTGAAACTTGACACAATAAAGCAGTTTCAAGTTCTATCTCTATGGTTTGTTTGCTGTTGATGTAGCCCTAAGCAGAGACTGTCGAGAATCACTTTCATGGAAAGCGCCTGCCAAGCTTCCAAAAAACTAGGAGTTGCCTGAAATCTCAGCACACCCTTTTTCACCCAATCTTGATGAAACTTTCAGGTAATGATCAGTACACCAATCCCACTTGGCTCGCCAAATTTCATTCTTCTAGGTTAAACCGTTCGTTGGCAGTAACCGGTTTCATTTTGAGGTTTCACTCTGTTTTCTCCTATAGGGATACATGTATTTGGAACTCTAAATCAAACACGGTTTGTGCTAGCTCTTTGAAACTTGACACAATAAAGCAGTTTCAAGATCTATCTCTATGGTTTGTTTGCTGTTGATGTAGCCCTAAACAGAGACTGGCGAGAATCACTTTCATGGAAAGGGCCTTCCAAGCTTCCAAAAAACTACGAGTTGCCTGAGATCTCAGCAAACACTGTTTCACCCAATCTTGATGAAACTTTCAGGTAATGATCAGTACACCAATCCCACTTGGCTCGCCAAATTTCGTTCTTCTAGGTTAAACCGTTCGTTGGCAGTAACCGGTTTCATTTTGAGGTTTCACTCTGTTTCTCCTATAGGGATACATGTATTTGGAACTCTAAATCAAACACGGTTTGTGCTAGCTCTTTGAAACTTGACACAATAAAGCAGTTTCAAGTTCTATCTCTATGCTTTGTTTGCTGTTGATGTAGCCCTAAGCAGAGACTGGCGAGAATCACTTTCATGGAAAGCGCCTGCCAAGCTTCCAAAAAACTAGGAGTTGCCTGAAATCTCAGCACACCCTTTTTCACCCAATCTTGATGAAACTTTCAGGTAATGATCAGTACACCAATCCCACTTGGCTCGCCAAATTTCATTCTTCTAGGTTAAACCGTTCGTTGGCAGTAACCGGTTTCATTTTGAGGTTTCACTCTGTTTTCTCCTATAGGGATACATGTATTTGGAACTCTAAATCAAACACGGTTTGTGCTAGCTCTTTGAAACTTGACACAATAAAGCAGTTTCAAGTTCTATCTCTATGGTTTGTTTGCTGTTTATGTAGCCCTAAGCAGAGACTGGCGAGAATCACTTTCATGGAAAGGGCCTGCCAAGCTTTCAAAAAACTACGAGTTGCCCGAAATCTCAGCACACACTTTTTCACCCAATCTTGATGAAACTTTCAGGTAATGATCAGTACACCAATCCCACTTGGCTCGCCAAATTTCGTTCTTCTAGGTTAAACCGTTCGTTGGCAGTAACCGGTTTCATTTTGAGGTTTCACTCTGTTTTCTCCTATAAGGATACATGTATTTTGAACTCTAAATCAAACACGGTTTGTGCTAGCTCTTTGAAACTTGACACAATAAAGCAGTTTCAAGTTCTATCTCTATGCTTTGTTTGCTGTTGATGTAGCCCTAAGCAGAGACTGGCGAGAATCACTTTCATGGAAAGCGCCTGCCAAGCTTCCAAAAAACTAGGAGTTGCCTGAAATCTCAGCACACCCTTTTTCACCCAATCTTGATGAAACTTTCAGGTAATGATCAGTACACCAATCCCACTTGGCTCGCCAAATTTCATTCTTCTAGGTTAAACCGTTCGTTGGCAGTAACCGGTTTCATTTTGAGGTTTCACTCTGTTTTCTCCTATAGGGATACATGTATTTGGAACTCTAAATCAAACACGGTTTGTGCTAGCTCTTTGAAACTTGACACAATAAAGCAGTTTCAAGATCTATCTCTATGGATTGTTTGCTGTTGATGTAGCCCTAAGCAGAGACTGGCGAGAATCACTTTCATGGAAAGGGCCTGCCAAGCTTCCAAAAAACTACGAGTTGCATGAAATCTCAGCACACACTTTTTCACCCAATCTTGATGAAACTTTCAGGTAATGATCAGTACACCAATCCCACTTGGCTCGCCAAATTTCATTCTTCTAGGTTAAACCGTTCGTTGGCAGTAACCGGTTTCATTTTGAGGTTTCACTCTGTTTTCTCCAATAGGGATACATGTATTTGGAACTCTAAATCAAACACGGTTTGTGCTAGCTCTTTGAAACTTGACACAATAAAGTAGTTTCAAGTTCTATCTCTATGGTTTGTTTGCTGTTGATGTAGTCCTAAGCAGAGACTGGCGAGAATCACTTTCATGGAAAGGGCCTGCCAAGCTTCCAAAAAACTACGAGTTGCCTGAGATCTCAGCAAACACTTTTTCACCCAATCTTGATGAAACTTTCAGGTAATGATCAGGACACCAATCCCACTTGGCTCGCCAAATTTCGTTCTTCTAGGTTAAACCGTTCGTTGGCAGTAACCGGTTTCATTTTGAGGTTTCACTCTGTTTCTCCTATAGGGATACATGTATTTGGAACTCTAAATCAAACACGGTTTGTGCTAGCTCTTTGAAACTTGACACAATAAAGCAGTTTCAAGTTCTCTCTCTATGGTTTGTTTGCTGTTGATGTAGCCCTAAGCAGAGACTGGCGAGAATCACTTTCATGGAAAGCACCTGCCAAGCTTCCAAAAAACTACGAGTTGCCTGAAATCTCAAAACACCCTTTTTCACCCAATCTTGATGATACTTTCAGGTAATGATCAGTACACCAATCCCACTTGGCTCGCCAAATTTCGTTCTTCTAGGTTAAACCGTTCGTTGGCAGTAACCGGTTTCATTTTGAGGTTTCACTCTGTTTTCTCCTATAGGGATACATGTATTTGGAACTCTAAATCAAACACGGTTTGTGCTAGCTCTTTGAAACTTGACACAATAAAGCAGTTTCAAGTTCTATCTCTATGCTTTGTTTGCTGTTGATGTAGCCCTAAGCAGAGACTGGCGAGAATCACTTTCATGGAAAGGGCCTGCCAAGCTTCCAAAAAACTACGAGTTGCCTGAAATCTCAGCACACACTTTTTTACCCAATCTTGATGAAACCTTCAGGTAATGATCAGTACACCAATCCCACTTGGCTCGCCAAACTTCGTTCTTCTAGGTTAAACCGTTCGTTGGCAGTAACCGGTTTCATTTTGAGGTTTCACTCTGTTTTCTCCAATAGGGATACATGTATTTGGAACTCTAAATCAAACACGGTTTGTGCTAGCTCTTTGAAACTTGACACAATAAAGCAGTTTCAAGTTCTATCTCTATGGTTTGTTTGCTGTTGATGTAGCCCTAAGCAGAGACTGGCGAGAATCACTTTCATGGAAAGCGCCTGCCAAGCTTCCAAAAACTAGGAGTTTCCTGAAATCTCAGCACACCCTTTTTCACCCAATCTTGATGAAACTTTCAGGTAATGATCAGTACACCAATCCCACTTGGCTCGCCAAATTTCATTCTTCTAGGTTAAACCGTTCGTTGGCAGTAACCGGTTTCATTTTGAGGTTTCACTCTGTTTTCTTCTATAGGGATACATGTATTTGGAACTCTAAATCAAACCCGGTTTGTGCTAGCTCTTCGAAACTTGACACAATAAAGCAGTTTCAAGTTCTATCTCTATGGTTTGTTTGCTGTTGATGTAGCCCTAAACAGAGACTGGCGAGAATCACTTTCATGGAAAGGGCCTTCCAATCGTCCAAAAAACTCCGAGTTGCCTTAAATCTCAGCAAACTCTTTTTCACCCAATCTTGATGAAACTTTCAGGTAATGATCAGTACACCAATCCCACTTGGCTCACCAAATTTCGTTCTTCTAGGTTAAACAGTTCGTTGGCAGTAACCGGTTTCATTTTGAGGTTTCACTCTGTTTTCTCCTATTGGGATACATGTATTTGGAACTCTAAATCAAACACGGTTTGTGCTAGCTCTTTGAAACTTGACACAATAAAGCAGTTTCATGTTCTATCTCTATGGTTTGTTTACTCTTGATGTAGCCCTAAGCAGAGACTGGCGAGAATCACTTTCATGGAAAGGGCCTGGCAAGCTTCCAAAAACTACGAGTTGCCTGAAATCTCAGCAAACACTTTTTCACCCAATCTTGATGATACTTTCAGTAATGATCAGCACACAAATCGAACTTGGCTCGCCAAATTTTGTTCTTCTAAGTTCATCCGTTCGTTGTCTGTAACCGGTTTCATTTTGAGGTTTCACTCTGTTTTCTCCTATAGGGATACATGTATTTAGAACTCTAAATCAAACACGGTTTGTGCTAGCTCTTTGAAACTTGACACAATAAAGCAGGTTCAAGTTCTATCTCTATGGTTTGTTTGCTGTTGATGTAGCCCTAAGCAGAGACTGGCGAGAATCACTTTCATGGAAAGGGCCTGCCAAGCTTCCAAAAAACTACGAGTTGCCTGAAATCTCAGCACACACTTTTTCACCCAATCTTGATGATACTTTCAGGTAATGATCAGTACACCAATCCCACTTGGCTCGCCAAATTTCGTTCTTCTAGGTTAAACCGTTCGTTGGCAGTAACCGGTTTCATTTTGAGGTTTCACTCTGTTTTCTCCTATAGGGATACATGTATTTGGAACTCTAAATCAAACACGGTGTGTGCTAGCTCTTTGAAACTTGACACAATAAAGCAGTTTCAAGTTCTATCTCTATGGTTTGTTTGCTGTTGATGTAGCCCTAAGCAGAGACTGGCGAGAATCACTTTCATGGAAAGGGCCTGCCAAGCTTCCAAAAACTACGAGTTGCCTGAAATCTCAGCAAACACTTTTTCACCCAATCTTGATGATACTTTCAGTAATGATCAGCACACAAATCGAACTTGGCTCGCCAAATTTTGTTCTTCTAAGTTCATCCGTTCGTTGTCTGTAACCGGTTTCATTTTGAGGTTTCACTCTGTTTTCTCCTATAGGGATACATGTATTTAGAACTCTAAATCAAACACGGTTTGTGCTAGCTCTTTGAAACTTGACACAATAAAGCAGGTTCAAGTTCTATCTCTATGGTTTGTTTGCTGTTGATGTAGCCCTAAGCAGAGACTGGCGAGAATCACTTTCATGGAAAGGGCTTGCCAAGCTTCCAAAAAACTACGAGTTGCCTGAAATATCAGCAAACACTTTTTCACCCAATCTTGATGAAACTTTCAGGTAATGATCAGTACACCAATCCCACTTGGCTCGCCAAATTTTGTTTTTCTAGGTTAAACCGTTCGTTGGCAGTAACCGGTTTCATTTTGAGGTTTCACTCTGTTTTTTCCTAAAGAGATACATGTATTTGGAACTCTAAATCAAACACGGTTTTTGCTAGCTCTTTGAAACTTGACACAATAAAGCAGCTTCAAGTTCTATCTCTATGGTTTGTTTGCTGTTAATGTACCCCTAAGCAGAGACTGGCGAGAATCACTTTCACGGAAAGGGCCTGAGAAGCTGCCAAAAAATACGAGTTGCCTGAAATCTCAGCAAACACTTTTTCACCCAATCTTGATGAAACTTTCAGGTAATGATCAGTACACCAGTCCCACTTTTGTCGCCAAATTCATTCTTCTAGGTTAAACCGTTCGTTGGCAGTAACCGGTTTCATTTTGAGGTTTCACTCTGTTTTCTCCTAAAGGGATACATGTATTTGGAACTCTAAATAAAACACGGTTTGTGCTAGCTCTTTGAAACATGACACAATAAAGCAGTTTCAAGTTCTATCTCTATGGTTTGTTTGCTGTTGATGTAGCCCTAAGCAGAGACTGGCGAGAATCACTTTCATGGAAAGGCCCTGCCAAGCTTCCAACAAACTACGAGTTGCCTGAAATCTCAGCACACACTTTTTCACCCAATCTTGATGAAACTTTCAGGTAATGATCAGTACACCAATCCCACTTGGCTCGCCAAATTTCGTTCTTCTAGGTTAAACTGTTCGTTGGCAGTAACCGGTTTCATTTTGAGGTTCACTCTGTTTTCTCCTATAGGGATACATGTATTTGGAACCCTAAATCAAACACGGTTTGTGCTAGCTCTTTGAAACTTGACACAATAAAGCAGTTTCAAGTTCTATCTCTATGGTTTGTTTGCTGTTGATGTAGCCCTAAGCAGAGACTGGCCAGAATCACTTTCATGGAAAGGGCCTGCCAAGCTTCCAAAAAAATACGAGTTGCCTGAAATCTCAGCACACACTTTTTCTCCCAATCGTGATGAAACTTTCAGGTAATGATCAGTACACCAATCCCACTTGGGTGGCCAAATTTCGTTCTTCTAGGTTAAACCGTTCGTTGGCAGTAACCGGTTTCATTTTGAGGTTTCACTCTGTTTTCTCTGATAGGGGTACATGTATTTGGAACTCTAAATCAAACACGGTTTGTGCTAGCTCTTTGAAACTTGACACAATAAAGCAGTTTCAAGTTCTATCTGTATGGTTTGTTTGCTGTTGTTGTAGCCCTAAGCAGAGACTGGCGAGAATCACTTTCATGGAAAGGGCCTGCCAAGCTTCCAAAAAACTACGAGTTGCCTAAAATCTCAGCACACACTTTTTCACCCAATCTTGATGATACTTTCAGGTAATGATCAGTACACCAATCCCACTTGGCTTGCCAAATTTCGTTCTTCTAGGTTCAAACGTTCGTTGGCAGTAAAAGGTTTCATTTTGAGGTTTCACTCTGTTTTCTCCTATAGGGATACATGTATTTGGAACTCTAAATCAAACACGGTTTGTGCTAGCTCTTTTAAACTTGACACAATAAAGCAGTTTCAAGTTCTATCTCTATGCTTTGTTTGCTGTTGATGTAGCCCTAAGCAGAGACTGGCGAGAAGCAGTTTCATGGAAAGGGCCTGCCAGGCTTCCAAAAAACTACGAGTTGCCTGAAATCTCAGCAAACACTTTTCACCCAATCTTGATGATACTTTCAGGTAAAGATCAGTACACCAATCCCACTAGCTCGCCAAATTCGTTCTTCTAGGTTAAACCGTTCGTTGGCAGTAACCGGTTTCATTTTGAGGTTTCACTCTGTTTTCTCCTATAGGGATACATGTATTTGGAACTCTAAATCAAACACGGTTTGTGCTAGCTCTTTGAAACTTGACACAATAAAGCAGTTTCAAGTTCTATCTCTATGGTTTGTTTGCTGTTGATGTAGCCCTAAGCAGAGACTGGCGAGAATCACTTTCATGAAACGGGCCTGCCAAGCTTCCAAAAAACTACGAGTTGCCTAAAATCTGAGCACACACTTTTTCACCCAATCTTGATGAAACTGGCTAGTAATGATCAGTACACCAATCTCACTTGGCTCACCAAATTATATTCTTCTAGGTTAAACCGTTCGTTGGCAGTAACCGGTCCATTTTGAGGTTTCACTCTGTTTTCTCTGATAGGGATACATGTATTTGGAACTCTAAATCAAACACGGTTTGTGCTAGCTCTTTGAAACTTGACACAATAAAGCAGTTTCAAGTTGTATCTCTATGGTTTCTTTGCTATTGATGTAGCCCTGAGCAGAGACTGGCAAGAATCACTTTCATGGAAAGGGCCTTCCAAGCTTCCAAAAAACTACGAGTTGCCTGAAATCTCAGCACACACTTTTTCACCCAATCTTGATGAAACTGGCTAGTAATGATCAGTACACCAATCCCACTTGGCTCGCCAAATTTCGTTCTTCTAGGTTAAACCGTTCGTTGGCAGTAACCGGTTTCATTTTGAGTTTTCACTGTGTTTTCTCCTATAGGGATACATGTATTTGGAACTCTAAATGAAACACGGTTTGTGCTAGCTCTATGAAACTTGACACAATAAAGCAGTTTCACGTTCTATCTCTATGGTTTGTTTGCTGTTGATGTAGCCCTAAGCAGAGACTGGCGAGAATCACTTTCATGGAAAGGGCCTGTGAAGCTTCCAAAAAATACGAGTTGCCTGAAATATCAGCAAACACTTTTTCACACCAATCTTGAATGAAACTTTCAGGTAATGATCAGTACACCAATCCCACTTGGATCGCCAAATTTTGTTCTTCTAGAATAAACCGTTCATTGGCAGTAACCGGTTTCATTTTGAGGTTTCACTCTGTTTTCTCCTATAGGGATACATGTATTTGGAACTCTAAATCAAACACGGTTTGTGCTAGCTCTTTGAAACTTGACACAATAAAGCAGTTTCAAGTTCTATCTGTATGGTTTGTTTGCTGTTGATGTAGCCCTAAGCAGAGACTGGCGAGAATCACTTTCATGGAAAGGGCCTGCCAAGCTTTTAAAAAACTACGAGTT
>NW_027525927.1:0-12957 GCF_052094955.1 Ictidomys tridecemlineatus
CAGTACACCAATCCCACTTGGCTCGCCAAATTTCGTTCTTCTAGGTTAAACCGTTCGTTGGCAGTAACCGGTTTCATTTTGAGATTTCACTCTGTTTTCTCCTATAGGGATACATGTATTTGGAACTCTAAATCAAACACGGTTTGTGCTAGCTCTTTGAAATTTGACACAATTAAAGCAGTTTCAAGTTCTATCTCTATGGTTTGTTTGCTGTTGATGTAGCCCTAAGCAGAGACTGGCGAGAATCACTTTCATGGAAAGGGCCTGCCAAGCTTCCAAAAAACTACGAGTTGCCTGAAATCTCAGCACACACTTTTTCACCCAATCTTGATGAAACTTTCAGGTAATCATCAGTACACCAATCCCACTTGGCTCGCCAAATTTCGTTCTTCTAGGTTAAACCGTTCGTTGGCAGTAACCGGTTTCATTTTGAGGTTTCACTCTGTTTTCTCCTATAGGGATACATGTATTTGGAACTCTAAATCAAACACGGTTTGTGCTAGCTCTTTGAAACTTGACACAATAAAGCAGTTTCAAGTTCTATCTCTATGGTTTGTTTGCTGTTGATGTAGCCCTAAGCAGAGACTGGCGAGAATCACTTTCATGGAAAGGGCCTGCCAAGCTTCCAAAAAACTACGAGTTGCCTGAAATCTCAGCACACACTTTTTCACCCAATCTTGATGAAACTTTCAGGTAATGATCAGTACACCAATCCCACTTGGCTCGCCAAATTTCGTTCTTCTAGGTTAAACCGTTCATTGGCAGTAACCGGTTTCATTTTGAGGTTTCACTCTGTTTTCTCCTATAGGGATACATGTATTTGGAACTCTAAATCAAACACGGTTTGTGCTAGCTCTTTGAAACTTGACACAATAAAGCAGTTTCAAGTTCTATCTCTATGGTTTGTTTGCTGTTGATGTAGCCCTAAGCAGAGACTGGCGAGAATCACTTTCATGGAAAGGGCCTGCCAAGCTTCCAAAAAACTACCAGTTGCCTGAATCTCAGCACACACTTTTTCACCCAATCTTGATGAAACTTTCAGGTAATGATCAGTACACCAATCCCACTTGGCTCGCCAAATTTCGTTCTTCTAGGTTAAACCGTTCGTTGGCAGTAACCGGTTTCATTTTGAGGTTTCACTCTGTTTTCTCCTATAGGGATACATGTATTTGGAACTCTAAATCAAACACGGTTTGTGCTAGCTCTTTGAAACTTGACACAATAAAGCAGTTTCAAGTTCTATCTCTATGGTTTGTTTGCTGTTGATGTAGCCCTAAGCAGAGACTGGCGAGAATCACTTTCATGGAAAGGGCCTGCCAAGCTTCCAAAAAACTACGAGTTGCCTGAAATCTCAGCACACACTTTTTCACCCAATCTTGATGAAACTTTCAGGTAATGATCAGTACACCAATCCCACTTGGCTCGCCAAATTTCGTTCTTCTAGGTTAAACCGTTCGTTGGCAGTAACCGGTTTCATTTTGAGGTTTCACTCTGTTTTCTCCTATAGGGATACATGTATTTGGAACTCTAAATCAAACACGGTTTGTGCTAGCTCTTTGAAACTTGACACAATAAAGCAGTTTCAAGTTCTATCTCTATGGTTTGTTTGCTGTTGATGTAGCCCTAAGCAGAGACTGGCGAGAATCACTTTCATGGAAAGGGCCTGCCAAGCTTCCAAAAAACTACGAGTTGCCTGAAATCTCAGCACACACTTTTTCACCCAATCTTGATGAAACTTTCAGGTAATGATCAGTACACCAATCCCACTTGGCTCACCAAATTTCGTTCTTCTAGGTTAAACCGTTCGTTGGCAGTAACCGGTTTCATTTTGAGGTTTCACGCTGTTTTCTCCTATAGGGATACATGTATTTGGAACTCTAAATCAAACACGGTTTGTGCTAGCTCTTTGAAATTTGACACAATAAAGCAGTTTCAAGTTCTATCTCTATGGTTTGTTTGCTGTTGATGTAGCCCTAAGCAGAGACTGGCGAGAATCACTTTCATGGAAAGGGCCTGCCAAGCTTCCAAAAAACTACGAGTTGCCTGAAATCTCAGCACACACTTTTTCACCCAATCTTGATGAAACTTTCAGGTAATGATCACTACACCAATCCCACTTGGCTCGCCAAATTTCGTTCTTCTAGGTTAAACCGTTCGTTGGCAGTAACCGGTTAAATTTTGAGGTTTCACTCTGTTTTCTCCTATAGGGATACATGTATTTGGAACTCTAAATCAAACACGGTTTGTGCTAGCTCTTTGAAACTTGACACAATAAAGCAGTTTCAAGTTCTATCTCTATGGTTTGTTTGCTGTTGATGTAGCCCTAAGCAGAGACTGGCGAGAATCACTTTCATTGAAAGGGCCTGCCAAGCTTCCAAAAAACTACGAGTTGCCTGAAATCTCAGCACACACTTTTTCACCCAATCTTGATGAAACTTTCAGGTAATGATCAGTACACCAATCCCACTTGGCTCGCCAAATTTCGTTCTTCTAGGTTAAACCGTTCGTTGGCAGTAACCGGTTTCATTTTGAGGTTTCACTCTGTTTTCTCCTATAGGGATACATGTATTTGGAACTCTAAATCAAACACGGTTTGTGCTAGCTCTTTGAAACTTGACACAATAAAGCAGTTTCAAGTTCTATCTCTATGGTTTGTTTGCTGTTGATGTAGCCCTAAGCAGAGACTGGCGAGAATCACTTTCATGGAAAGGGCCTGCCAAGCTTCCAAAAAACTACGAGTTGCCTGAAATCTCAGCACACACTTTTTCACCCAATCTTGATGAAACTTTCAGGTAATGATCAGTACACCAATCCCACTTGGCTCGCCAAATTTCGTTCTTCTAGGTTAAACCGTTCATTGGCAGTAACCGGTTTCATTTTGAGGTTTCACTCTGTTTTCTCCTATAGGGATACATGTATTTGGAACTCTAAATCAAACACGGTTTGTGCTAGCTCTTTGAAACTTGACACAATAAAGCAGTTTCAAGTTCTATCTCTATGGTTTGTTTGCTGTTGATGTAGCCCTAAGCAGAGACTGGCGAGAATCACTTTCATGGAAAGGGCCTGCCAAGCTTCCAAAAAACTACCAGTTGCCTGAAATCTCAGCACACACTTTTTCACCCAATCTTGATGAAACTTTCAGGTAATGATCAGTACACCAATCCCACTTGGCTCGCCAAATTTCGTTCTTCTAGGTTAAACCGTTCGTTGGCAGTAACCGGTTTCATTTTGAGGTTTCACTCTGTTTTCTCCTATAGGGATACATGTATTTGGAACTCTAAATCAAACACGGTTTGTGCTAGCTCTTTGAAACTTGACACAATAAAGCAGTTTCAAGTTCTATCTCTATGGTTTGTTTGCTGTTGATGTAGCCCTAAGCAGAGACTGGCGAGAATCACTTTCATGGAAAGGGCCTGCCAAGCTTCCAAAAAACTACGAGTTGCCTGAAATCTCAGCACACACTTTTTCACCCAATCTTGATGAAACTTTCAGGTAATGATCAGTACACCAATCCCACTTGGCTCGCCAAATTTCGTTCTTCTAGGTTAAACCGTTCGTTGGCAGTAACCGGTTTCATTTTGAGGTTTCACTCTGTTTTCTCCTATAGGGATACATGTATTTGGAACTCTAAATCAAACACGGTTTGTGCTAGCTCTTTGAAACTTGACACAATAAAGCAGTTTCAAGTTCTATCTCTATGGTTTGTTTGCTGTTGATGTAGCCCTAAGCAGAGACTGGCGAGAATCACTTTCATGGAAAGGGCCTGCCAAGCTTCCAAAAAACTACGAGTTGCCTGAAATCTCAGCACACACTTTTTCACCCAATCTTGATGAAACTTTCAGGTAATGATCAGTACACCAATCCCACTTGGCTCACCAAATTTCGTTCTTCTAGGTTAAACCGTTCGTTGGCAGTAACCGGTTTCATTTTGAGGTTTCACGCTGTTTTCTCCTATAGGGATACATGTATTTGGAACTCTAAATCAAACACGGTTTGTGCTAGCTCTTTGAAACTTGACACAATAAAGCAGTTTCAAGTTCTATCTCTATGGTTTGTTTGCTGTTGATGTAGCCCTAAGCAGAGACTGGCGAGAATCACTTTCATAGAAAGGGCCTGCCAAGCTTCCAAAAAACTACGAGTTGCCTGAAATCTCAGCACACACTTTTTCACCCAATCTTGATGAAACTTTCAGGTAATGATCAGTACACCAATCCCACTTGGCTCACCAAATTTCGTTCTTCTAGGTTAAACCGTTCGTTGGCAGTAACCGGTTTCATTTTGAGGTTTCACTCTGTTTTCTCCTATAGGGATACATGTATTTGGAACTCTAAATCAAACACGGTTTGTGCTAGCTCTTTCAAACTTGACACAATAAAGCAGTTTCAAGTTCTATCTCTATGGTTTGTTTGCTGTTGATGTAGCCCTAAGCAGAGACTGGCGAGAATCACTTTCATTGAAAGGGCCTGCCAAGCTTCCAAAAAACTACGAGTTGCCTGAAATCTCAGCACACACTTTTTCACCCAATCTTGATGAAACTTTCAGGTAATGATCAGTACACCAATCCCACTTGGCTCGCCAAATTTCGTTCTTCTAGGTTAAACCGTTCGTTGGCAGTAACCGGTTTCATTTTGAGGTTTCACTCTGTTTTCTCCTATAGGGATACATGTATTTGGAACTCTAAATCAAACACGGTTTGTGCTAGCTCTTTGAAACTTGACACAATAAAGCAGTTTCAAGTTCTATCTCTATTGTTTGTTTGCTGTTGATGTAGCCCTAAGCAGAGACTGGCGAGAATCACTTTCATGGAAAGGGCCTGCCAAGCTTCCAAAAAACTACGAGTTGCCTGAAATCTCAGCACACACTTTTTCACCCAATCTTGATGAAACTTTCAGGTAATGATCAGTACACCAATCCCACTTGGCTCGCCAAATTTCGTTCTTCTAGGTTAAACCGTTCGTTGGCAGTAACCGGTTTCATTTTGAGGTTTCACTCTGTTTTCTCCTATAGGGATACATGTATTTGGAACTCTAAATCAAACACGGTTTGTGCTAGCTCTTTGAAACTTGACACAGTAAAGCAGTTTCAAGTTCTATCTCTATGGTTTGTTTGCTGTTGATGTAGCCCTAAGCAGAGACTGGCGAGAATCACTTTCATGGAAAGGGCCTGCCAAGCTACCAAAAAACTACGAGTTGCCTGAAATCTCAGCACACACTTTTTCACCCAATCTTGATGAAACTTTCAGGTAATGATCAGTACACCAATCCCACTTGGCTCGCCAAATTTCGTTCTTCTAGGTTAAACCGTTCTTTGGCAGTAACCGGTTTCATTTTGAGGTTTCACTCTGTTTTCTCATATAGGGATACATGTATTTGGAACTCTAAATCAAACACGGTTTGTGCTAGCTCTTTGAAACTTGACACAATAAAGCAGTTTCAAGTTCTATCTCTATGGTTTGTTTGCTGTTGATGTAGCCCTAAGCAGAGACTGGCGAGAATCACTTTCATGGAAAGGGCCTGCCAAGCTTCCAAAAAACTACGAGTTGCCTGAAATCTCAGCACACACTTTTTCACCCAATCTTGATGAAACTTTCAGGTAATGATCAGTACACCAATCCCAATTGGCTCGCCAAATTTCGTCCTTCTAGGTTAAACCGTTCGTTGGCAGTAACCGGTTTCATTTTGAGGTTTCACTCTGTTTTCTCCTATAGGGATACATGTATTTGGAACTCTAAATCAAACACGGTTTGTGCTAGCTCTTTGAAACTTGACAGAATAAAGCAGTTTCAAGTTCTATCTCTATGGTTTGTTTGCTGTTGATGTAGCCCTAAGCAGAGACTGGCGAGAATCACTTTCATTGAAAGGGCCTGCCAAGCTTCCAAAAAACTACGAGTTGCCTGAAATCTCAGCAAACACTTTTTCACCCAATCTTGATGAAACTTTCAGGTAATGATCAGTACACCAATCCCACTTGGCTCGCCAAATTTCGTTCTTCTAGGTTAAACCGTTCATTGGCAGTAACCGGTTTCATTTTGAGGTTTCACTCTGTTTTCTCCTATAGGGATACATGTATTTGGAACTCTAAATCAAACAAGGTTTGTGCTAGCTCTTTGAAACTTGACACAATAAAGCAGTTTCAAGTTCTATCTCTATGGTTTGTTTGCTGTTGATGTAGCCCTAAGCAGAGACTGGCGAGAATCACTTTCATGGAAAGGGCCTGCCAAGCTTCCAAAAAACTACGAGTTGCCTGAAATCTCAGCACACACTTTTTCACCCAATCTTGATGAAACTTTCAGGTAATGATCAGTACACCAATCCCACTTGGCTCACCAAATTTCGTTCTTCTAGGTTAAACCGTTCGTTGGCAGTAACCGGTTTCATTTTGAGGTTTCACTCTGTTTTCTCCTATAGGGATACATGTATTTGGAACTCTAAATCAAACACGGTTTGTGCTAGCTCTTTGAAACTTGACACAATAAAGCAGTTTCAAGTTCTATCTCTATGGTTTGTTTGCTGTTGATGTAGCCCTAAGCAGAGACTGGCGAGAATCACTTTCATGGAAAGGGCCTGCCAAGCTTCCAAAAAACTACGAGTTGCCTGAAATCTCAGCACACACTTTTTCACCCAATCTTGATGAAACTTTCAGGTAATGATCAGTACACCAATCCCACTTGGCTCACCAAATTTCGTTCTTCTAGGTTAAACCGTTCGTTGACAGTAACCGGTTTCATTTTGAGGTTTCACTCTGTTTTCTCCTATAGGGATACATGTATTTGGAACTCTAAATCAAACACGGTTTGTGCTAGCTCTCTGAAACTTGACACAATAAGCAGTTTCAAGTTCTATCTCTATGGTTTGTTTGCTGTTGATGTAGCCCTAAGCAGAGACTGGCGAGAATCACTTTCATGGAAAGGGCCTGCCAAGCTTCCAAAAAACTACGAGTTGCCTGAAATCTCAGCACACACTTTTTCACCCAATCTTGATGAAACTTTCAGATAATGATCAGTACACCAATCCCACTTGGCTCGCCAAATTTCGTTCTTCTAGGTTAAACCGTTCGTTGGCAGTAACCGGTTTCATTTTGAGGTTTCACTCTGTTTTCTCCTATAGGGATACATGTATTTGGAACTCTAAATCAAACACGGTTTGTGCTAGCTCTTTGAAACTTGACACAATAAAGCAGTTTCAAGTTCTATCACTATGGTTTGTTTGCTGTTGATGTAGCCCTAAGCAGAGACTGGCGAGAATCACTTTCATGGAAAGGGCCTGCCAAGCTTCCAAAAAACTACGAGTTGCCTGAAATCTCAGCACACACTTTTTCACCCAATCTTGATGAAACTTTCAGGTAATGATCAGTACACCAATCCCACTTGGCTCGCCAAATTTCGTTCTTCTAGGTTAAACCGTTCGTTGGCAGTAACCGGTTTCATTTTGAGGTTTCACTCTGTTTTCTCCTATAGGGATACATGTATTTGGAACTCTAAATCAAACACGGTTTGTGCTAGCTCTTTGAAACTTGACACAATAAAGCCGTTTCAAGTTCTATCTCTATGGTTTGTTTGCTGTTGATGTAGCCCTAAGCAGATACTGGCGAGAATCACTTTCATAGAAAGGGCCTGCCAAGCTTCCAAAAAACTACGAGTTGCCTGAAATCTCAGCACACACTTTTTCACCCAATCTTGATGAAACTTTCAGGTAATGATCAGTACACCAATCCCACTTGGCTCGCCAAATTTCGTTCTTCTAGGTTAAACCGTTCGTTGGCAGTAACCGGTTTCATTTTGAGGTTTCACTCTGTTTTCTCCTGTAGGGATACATGTATTTGGAACTCTAAATCAAACACGGTTTGTGCTAGCTCTTTGAAACTTGACACAATAAAGCAGTTTCAAGTTCTATCTCTATGGTTTGTTTGCTGTTGATGTAGCCCTAAGCAGAGACTGGCGAGAATCACTTTCATGGAAAGGGCCTGCCAAGCTTCCAAAAAACTACGAGTTCCCTGAAATCTCAGCAAACACTTTTTCACCCAATCTTGATGAAACTTTCAGGTAATGATAAGTACACCAATCCCACTTGGCTCACCAAATTTCGTTCTTCTAGGTTAAACCGTTCGTTGGCAGTAACCGGTTTCATTTTGAGGTTTCACTCTGTTTTCTCCTATAGGGATACATGTATTTGGAACTCTAAATCAAACACGGTTTGTGCTAGCTCTTTGAAACTTGACACAATAAAGCAGTTTCAAGTTCTATCTCTATGGTTTGTTTGCTGTTGATGTAGCCCTAAGCAGAGACTGGCGAGAATCACTTTCATGGAAAGGACCTGCCAAGCTTCCAAAAAACTACGAGTTGCCTGAAATCTCAGCACACACTTTTTCACCCAATCTTGATGAAACTTTCAGGTAATGATCAGTACACCAATCCCACTTGGCTCGCCAAATTTCGTTCTTCTAGGTTAAACCGTTCGTTGGCAGTAACCGGTTTCATTTTGAGGTTTCACTCTGTTTTCTCCTATAGGGATACATGTATTTGGAACTCTAAATCAAACACGGTTTGTGCTAGCTCTTTGAAACTTGACACAATAAAGCAGTTTCAAGTTCTATCTCTATGGTTTGTTTGCTGTTGATGTAGCCCTAAGCAGAGACTGGCGAGAATCACTTTCATGGAAAGGGCCTGCCAAGCTTCCAAAAAACTACGAGTTCCCTGAAATCTCAGCAAACACTTTTTCACCCAATCTTGATGAAACTTTCAGGTAATGATAAGTACACCAATCCCACTTGGCTCACCAAATTTCGTTCTTCTAGGTTAAACCGTTCGTTGGCAGTAACCGGTTAAATTTTGAGGTTTCACTCTGTTTTCTCCTATAGGGATACATGTGTTTGGAACTCTAAATCAAACACGGTTTGTGCTAGCTCTTTGAAACTTGACACAATAAAGCAGTTTCAAGTTCTATCTCTATGGTTTGTTTGCTATTGATGTAGCCCTAAGCAGAGACTGGCGAGAATCACTTTCATGGAAAGGACCTGCCAAGCTTCCAAAAAACTACGAGTTGCCTGAAATCTCAGCACACACTTTTTCACCCAATCTTGATGAAACTTTCAGGTAATGATCAGTACACCAATCCCACTTGGCTCGCCAAATTTCGTTCTTCTTGGTTAAACCGTTCGTTGGCAGTAACCGGTTTCATTTTGAGGTTTCACTCTGTTTTCTCCTATAGGGATACATGTATTTGGAACTCTAAATCAAACACGGTTTGTGCTAGCTCTTTGAAACTTGACACAATAAAGCAGTTTCAAGTTCTATCTCTATGGTTTGTTTGCTGTTGATGTAGCCCTAAGCAGAGACTGGCGAGAATCACTTTCATAGAAAGGGCCTGCCAAGCTTCCAAAAAACTACGAGTTGCCTGAAATCTCAGCACACACTTTTTCACCCAATCTTGATGAAACTTTCAGGTAATGATCAGTACACCAATCCCACTTGGCTCACCAAATTTCGTTCTTCTAGGTTAAACCGTTCGTTGGCAGTAACCGGTTTCATTTTGAGGTTTCACTCTGTTTTCTCCTATAGGGATACATGTGTTTGGAACTCTAAATCAAACACGGTTTGTGCTAGCTCTTTGAAACTTGACACAATAAAGCAGTTTCAAGTTCTATCTCTATGGTTTGTTTGCTGTTGATGTAGCCCTAAGCAGAGACTGGCGAGAATCACTTTCATGGAAAGGGCCTGCCAAGCTTCCAAAAAACTACGAGTTGCCTGAAATCTCAGCACACACTTTTTCACCCAATCTTGATGAAACTTTCAGGTAATGATCAGTACACCAATCCCACTTGGCTCGCCAAATTTCGTTCTTCTAGGTTAAACCGTTCGTTGGCAGTAACCGGTTTCATTTTGAGGTTTCACTCTGTTTTCTCCTATAGGGATACATGTATTTGGAACTCTAAATCAAACACGGTTTGTGCTAGCTCTTTGAAATTTGACACAATAAAGCAGTTTCAAGTTCTATCTCTATGGTTTGTTTGCTGTTGATGTAGCCCTAAGCAGAGACTGGCGAGAATCACTTTCATGGAAAGGGCCTGCCAAGCTTCCAAAAAACTACGAGTTGCCTGAAATCTCAGCATACACTTTTTCACCCAATCTTGATGAAACTTTCAGGTAATGATCAGTACACCAATCCCACTTGGCTCGCCAAATTTCGTTCTTCTAGGTTAAACCGTTCGTTGGCAGTAACCGGTTTCATTTTGAGGTTTCACTCTGTTTTCTCCTATAGGGATACATGTATTTGGAACTCTAAATCAAACACGGTTTGTGCTAGCTCTTTGAAACTTGACACAATAAAGCAGTTTCAAGTTCTATCTCTATGGTTTGTTTGCTGTTGATGTAGCCCTAAGCAGAGACTAGCGAGAATCACTTTCATGGAAAGGGCCTGCCAAGCTTCCAAAAAACTACGAGTTGCCTGAAATCTCAGCACACACTTTTTCACCCAATCTTGATGCAACTTTCAGGTAATGATCAGTACACCAATCCCACTTGGCTCGCCAAATTTCGTTCTTCTAGGTTAAACCGTTCGTTGGCAGTAACCGGTTTCATTTTGAGGTTTCACTCTGTTTTCTCCTATAGGGATACATGTGTTTGGAACTCTAAATCAAACACGGTTTGTGCTAGCTCTTTGAAACTTGACACAATAAAGCAGTTTCAAGTTCTATCTCTATGGTTTGTTTGCTATTGATGTAGCCCTAAGCAGAGACTGGCGAGAATCACTTTCATGGAAAGGGCCTGCCAAGCTTCCAAAAAACTACGAGTTGCCTGAAATCTCAGCACACACTTTTTCACCCAATCTTGATGAAACTTTCAGGTAATGATCAGTACACCAATCCCACTTGGCTCGCCAAATTTCGTTCTTCTAGGTTAAACCGTTCGTTGGCAGTAACCGGTTTCATTTTGAGGTTTCACTCTGTTTTCTCCTATAGGGATACATGTATTTGGAACTCTAAATCAAACACGGTTTGTGCTAGCTCTTTGAAACTTGACACAATAAAGCAGTTTCAAGTTCTATCTCTATGGTTTGTTTGCTGTTGATGTAGCCCTAAGCAGAGACTGGCGAGAATCACTTTCATGGAAAGGGCCTGCCAAGCTTCCAAAAAACTACGAGTTCCCTGAAATCTCAGCAAACACTTTTTCACCCAATCTTGATGAAACTTTCAGGTAATGATAAGTACACCAATCCCACTTGGCTCACCAAATTTCGTTCTTCTAGGTTAAACCGTTCGTTGGCAGTAACCGGTTTCATTTTGAGGTTTCACTCTGTTTTCTCCTATAGGGATACATGTATTTGGAACTCTAAATCAAACACGGTTTGTGCTAGCTCTTTGAAACTTGACACAATAAAGCAGTTTCAAGTTCTATCTCTATGGTTTGTTTGCTGTTGATGTAGCCCTAAGCAGAGACTGGCGAGAATCACTTTCATGGAAAGGGCCTGCCAAGCTTCCAAAAAACTACGAGTTGCCTGAAATCTCAGCAAACACTTTTTCACCCAATCTTGATGAAACTTTCAGGTAATGATAAGTACACCAATCCCACTTGGCTCACCAAATTTCGTTCTTCTAGGTTAAACCGTTCGTTGGCAGTAACCGGTTTCATTTTGAGGTTTCACTCTGTTTTCTCCTATAGGGATACATGTATTTGGAACTCTAAATCAAACACGGTTTGTGCTAGCTCTTTGAAACTTGACACAATAAAGCAGTTTCAAGTTCTATCTCTATGGTTTGTTTGCTGTTGATGTCGCCCTAAGCAGAGACTGGCGAGAATCACTTTCATGGAAAGGGCCTGCCAAGCTTCAAAAAAATACGAGTTGCATGAAGTCTCAGCACACACTTTTTCACCCAATCTTGATGAAACTTTCAGGTAATGATCAGTACACCAATCCCACTTGGCTCGCCAAATTTCGTTCTTCTAGGTTAAACCGTTCGTTGGCAGTAACCGGTTTCATTTTGAGGTTTCACTCTGTTTTCTCCTATAGGGATACATGTATTTGGAACTCTAAATCAAACACGGTTTGTTCTAGCTCTTTGAAACTTGACACAATAAAGCAGTTTCAAGTTCTATCTCTATGGTTTGTTTGCTGTTGATGTAGCCCTAAGCAGAGACTGGCGAGAATCACTTTCATGGAAAGGGCCTGCCAAGCTTCCAAAAAACTACGAGTTGCCTGAAATCTCAGCACACACTTTTTCACCCAACCTTGATGAAACTTTCAGGTAATGATCAGTACACCAATCCCACTTGGCTCGCCAAATTTCCTTCTAGGTTAAACCGTTCGTTGGCAGTAACCGGTTTCATTTTGAGGTTTCACTCTGTTTTCTCCTATAGGGATACATGTATTTGGAACTCTAAATCAAACACGGTTTGTGCTAGCTCTTTGAAACTTGACACAATAAAGCAGTTTCAAGTTCTATCTCTATGGTTTGTTTGCTGTTGATGTAGCCCTAAGCAGAGACTGGCGAGAATCACTTTCATGGAAAGGGCCTGCCAAGCTTCAAAAAACTACGAGTTGCCTGAAATCTCAGCACACACTTTTTCACCCAATCTTGATGAAACTTTCAGGTAATGATCAGTACACCAATCCCCACTTGGCTCGCCAAATTTCGTTCTTCTAGGTTAAACCGTTCGTTGGCAGTAACCGGTTTCATTTTGAGGTTTCACTCTGTTTTCTCCTATAGGGATACATGTATTTGGAACTCTAAATCAAACACGGTTTGTGCTAGCTCTTTGAAACTTGACACAATAAAGCAGTTTCAAGTTCTATCTCTATGGTTTGTTTGCTGTTGATGTAGCCCTAAGCCGAGCTGCAGAAGAATCACTTTCATGGAAAGGCCTGCCAACTTCACAAAAGACTAGCGATTCCCTGTAAATCTCAGCAAACACTGTTGGGGGGGGGGGGGGGGGGGGGGTGGTTCACCCAAGTCTTGATGAAA
>NW_027525928.1:0-12947 GCF_052094955.1 Ictidomys tridecemlineatus
AGGCTGCAGAAGGACTGTTGCCTAGAGCAGAGGTTGGAGACTGGGGTGGAGAAACATCATTGCAGAGAGAAGAGGTTGGAGACTGGGGATCTGACAGCCTATTACAGAGAGCAGAGTTTCGAGACTGGATTGCAAAATTCTTGTTACAGAGAGCAGAGGCTGGAAATTATTCTGCAGAAGGACCGTTACAGAAAGCAGAGTTTGGAGACTGGGTTGTAGAAGGGTCTTACAGAGAGCAGATGTAGGAGACTGAGGTGCAGAAGAATCGTTGCAGAGAGCAAAATTTTAGACTGAGTTGCCGAAGGACTGTTGCAGAGAGCAAATGTTTGAGACTGGTTTGCAGAAGGACTGTTGCAGAGAGGAGAGGTTGGAGACTGGGGTGAAGAAAGATCGGTGCAGAGAGCAGATGTTAGAAACTGGTGTGCAGAAGGACAGTTACAGAGAGCAGAGTTTGGAGACTGGGTTGGAGAAGAATCCTACAGAGAGCAGAGGTTGAAGAATGAGGTGCAGAAAGACTGTTACAGAGAGTAGATTTTGGAGACTGAGGTTCAGAAGTAACGTTGAGGAGTACAGAGTTTGGAGACTGAGGTGCAGAAGGATTGTTAAAGAGAGCAGAGGTTGGAGACTGGGGTGCAGATGGACTGTTGCAGATAGCGGATTTTGGAGTCTGTGGTGCATAAGGAGTGTTGCAGAGAGCAGAGGTTGGAGACTGAGATGCAGAAGGACTATTATAGAGAGCAGAGGTTGGAGACTGGGGTGCAGAAGGACTGACACAGAAAGAAGAGATTGGAGTCTGGGGTTCAGAAAGACCATTACAGAGAGAAGAGGTTGGATTCTGCAGTACAAGAGGACTGTTACAGAGAGCAGAGGTTGGAGACTGAGGTGCAGAAGGAATGTGAGAGAGAGCAGATGTTGGTAACTAGGGTGCCGGAGGAATGTTGCAGAGAGCAGAGTTTGGAGACTGGGGTGCAGAAGAACCGTTGCAGAGAGCAGAGGTTAAAGACTGAGGTGAAGAAGTACTGTTGTAGCGATCAGAGGTTTGAGACTGGGGTGCAGTAGCATCTTTGAAGAGAGAAGAGGTTAAAGACTGGGGTGCAGAAGAATCGTTGCAGAGAGCAGAGGTTGGAGACTTGGTTTCAGAAGGCCTGCTACAGAGAGCAGATTTGGAGACTGGCATGCAAAAGGCCTGTTACAGAGAGAAGAGGTTGGAGACTGGGTTGCAGAAGGACTGCTGTAGAGATCAGATGTTGGAGACTGGGGTGCAGTAGGATCATTGCAGAGAGCAGAGGTTAAAGACTGGGGTGCAGAAGGATCGTTGCAGAGAGCAGTGGTTGGAGACTTGGGTGCAGAAGGCCTGCTACAGAGAGCAGATTTGGAGACTGGCGTGCAGAAGGCCTGTTACAGAGAGAACAGGTTGGAGACTGGGGTGCAGAAGGACTGTAACAAAGAGCTGAGTTTGAAGAATGGGTTTCTTAAGGATCTTAGAGAGAGCAGAGGTTGGAGACTAAGGTGCAGGTGGACTGTTACAGGGAGCAGTGGTTGGACACTGGGGTGCAGAAGGATCGTGGAGAGCAGAGGTTTTAGACTGAGGTGCAGAAGTACTGTTACAGGAGCAGAGGTGGGAGATTGAGGTGTAGAAGGCTTGTTATGGAGAGCAGAATTTTGAGACTGAGGTGCAGAAGGACTGTTACAGAAAGCACAGGTTTGAAATTGATGTGCAGAAGGACCGTTACAGAGAGCAGAGGTTGGAGACGTCGTTATAGAAGGACTGTTACAGAGAGCAGAGGTGGGAGACTTGGGTGCAGAAGGACTTTTACAGAAAGCACAGGTTGGAGACTGAGGTGAAGAAGGATAGACACAGAGAGCAGAAGTTGGAGACTGGGGTTCAGAAAGCCTGCTACAGAAAGCAGAGTTTTGAAACTGGAGTGCAGAAAGATCTTACAGAGAGCAGAGGTTGGAGACTGTGGTGCAGAAAGACTGTTGCAGAGAGCAGACGTTGGAGACTGGGGTTTAGAAAGATCGTTGCAGAGAGCAGAGTTTGCAGACTGGGGTGCAGAAGGCTGTTGCAGAGAGAAGATGTTGGAGACTGAGGTGCAGAAGGACTGTTACAGAGAGTAGATGTTGGAGACTGGGGTTCAGATGGATCTTACAGAGAGAAGAGGTTGGAGACTGAGGTGCGGAAGGATTGTAACAGACAGCAGAGTTAGGAGACTGGGGTGCAGGTGGTTCGTTGCAGACAGCACAGTTTTCACACTGTTGTGCAGAAGGACTGTTGCAGAGACCAGATGTTTGAGACTGGGGTGTAGAAAGACTGTTGCAGAGAGCCAAGGTTGGAGATTGGGTTAAGAATGATCATTGCAGAGAGAAGAGATTGAGGACTGGTTTGCAGAAGGAATGTTATCAAGAGCAGAGTTTGGAGACTGGGTTTGCGAAGGATCCTACAGAGAGCAGAGATTGGAGACTGAAGTTCAGAAGGACTGTTACAGAGAGTAGAGGTTGGAGACTGAGGTGCCAAAAGACTGTAGCAGAGAACAGAGCTTGCAGACTGAGGTGCAGAAGGATTGTTACAGAGAGGAGAGTTTGGAGACTGGGGTGCAGAAGGACTCTTGCAGAGAGCAGAGGTTGGAGACTGAGCTGCAGAAGTCCTGTTACAGAGAACAGAGTTTGGAGACTCGGTTGCAGAAGGACAGTTTCAGAGAGCCGAGGTTAAATACAGGGGTGCAAAAGGCCTGCTATAGAGAGCAGAGTTTTGAGACTGGCGTGCAGAAGGCCTGTTACAGAGAGGAGAGGTGGGGGACTGGGGTCCAGAAGGACTGTTACAGACAGCAGAGTTTGGAGACTGGTTTTCTGAAGTAACTTACAGAGAGTAGATTTTGAAGACTGAGGTGCAGGTGGACTATTACATAGAGCAGTGGTTGGAGACTGGGGTGCAGAAGAATCGTGGAGAGCAGAGGTTTCAGACTGAGGTGTAGAAGGACTGTTACAGAGAGCAGAGTTTAGAGACTGACGTGCAGAAAGACTGTTACAGAAAGCAGAGTTTGGAAATTGGGGTGCAGAAGGACCGTTACACAGACCAGAGGTTGGAGGCTGCGGTATAGAAGGACTGTTACAGAGACCAGAGGTTGTTGACTGGGGTGCAGAAGAACTGTTACAGAAAGCACAGGTTGGAGACTTAGGTGCAGAAGGACAGATACAAAAAGCAGAGGTTGGAGACTGGGGTTCAGAAGGACTGAATCAAAAAGCAGAGAGTAGAGGTTGGAAACTGTGGTACATAAAGTCTGTTACAGAGAGCAGATCTCGAAGACTGAGGAGCAGAAATACTGTTGCAGAGGACAGAGTCTGAAGTCTGCGGTGGAGAAGAAATATTACAGAGAGAAGAGTTTGGAAACTGGAGTGCAGAAGGATCTTACAGAGAGCAGAGGTTAAAGACTGTGGTGCAGAAGGACTGTTGCAGAGAGCAGACGTTGGAGACTGGGGTCCAGAAGGTTCGTTTAATAGAGCAGAGTTTGGAGACTGGGGTGCAGAAGGACTGTAGCAGAGAGCAGATGTTAGATACTGGCGTGGAGAAGGACTGTTGCAGAGAGCAGATTTTAGAGACTGGGGTGCAGAATGACTGTTACAGAGAGCAGCGTTTGGAGACTTGGGTGCAGAAAGACTGTTACAGAGAGCAAAAATAGGTTGGATACTGGGAAGCAGATGGCCTGTTACCGAGAGCAGAGTTTGGAGACTGGGGTTCAGAAGGTCTGTTACTAAGAGCAGAGTTTGGGGACTGGGGTGCAGAAGGACTTTTGCAGAGAGTAGACGTTGGAGAGTGGGATTCAGAAGGATCGTTGCAGAGAGCAGAGGTTGGAGACTTGGGTGCAAAAGGAATCTTACAGTGAGCAGAATGTGGAGAATGGGTTGAAGAAGGCCTGTTACAGAAAGCAGAGTTTGGAGACTGGGGTACAGAAGGACTTTTAGAGAAAGCAGAGTTTGGAGACTGGGTTGCAGAAGGATGTTACAGAGAGCAGAGGTTGGAGACTAAGGTGCAGAAGCACTGTTACAGAGAGAAGAGTTTGGAGACTGAGGTGCAGAAGGACCGTTGCAGAGAGGAGATTTAAAGACTGAGGTTCAGAAGGATTGATACGGAGAGAAAAGGTTGGAGACTGGGGTGCAGAAAAACTGATAACAGAAAGCAGTGTTTGGAGACTCTGGTGCAGAAGGACCCTTACAGAGAGCAGAGGGTGGAGACTGCAGTACAGAAGGACTGTTACAGAGAGCAGAGGTTGAAGATTGGGCTGGAGAAGACCTGTTTCACAGAGCAGATGTTGGAGTCTGGGGTTCAAAACGACTGTTCCAGAGAGCAGAGGATGGAGCCTGGTCTATAGAAGGACTGTTGCAGAAAGCAGAGGTTGGAGACTGGGTTCAGATGGATCTTACAGGGAGCAGAGTTTGCAGACTAAGATGCAAAAGGACAGTTGCAGAGAGAAGATGTTGGAGACTTGGATGGAGATGAATCGTTGCACAGAGAAGAGGTTGGAGACTGGGGTGCAGAGGGCTATTACAGAGAGCAGAGTTTGGAGACTGTTTTGCAGAAGTCCTGTGACAGAGAGCAGAGGTTGGAGACTGTTGTGCAGAAGGACTGTTACAGAGTGCAGAGTTTAAAGACTGTGTTGCAGAAGGATCATAAAGAGAGCAGAGTTGGGAGACAGAGGTGCAGAAGGACTTTTACAGAGAGCAGACGTAGGAGACTGGGGTGCAGAAGGGTCGTTGCAGAGAGCAGAGTTTTTAAACTAAGGTGCAGAAGACCTGTTGCAGAGAGGAGATGTTGGTAACTAAAGTGCAGAAGGACTGTTGTAGAGAGCAGAGTTTGGAGACTGGTTTGCACAACGACTGTTTCAGAGAGCAGAGTTTGGAGACTGAGGTGCACAAGTCCTGTTACAGAGAGCAGAAGTTGGACACGCGTGTGCAGAAGAACTGTTACAGAGAACAGTGGTTGGAGACTGGTGTGCAGAAGGCCTTCTACAGAGAGCAGAGATTGGAGACTGGCGTGCAGAAGGCCTGTTACAAAGAGGAGAGTTTGGAGACTGGTATCTGAAGGATCTTACAGAGAGCAGAAGTGGGAGACTGAGGTAAAGGTGGACTGCTACAGGGAGCAGTGGTTGGAGACTGGGGTGCAGAAAGATCGTGCAGAGACCAGAGGTTTCAGACTGAGGTGCAGAAGGACTGTTACAGAGAGTAGAGGTTGGAAACTGAGGTGTAGAGGGACTGTTATAAACAGCAGAGTTTGGAGACTGAGGTGCAGAACCACTGTTACATAAAGCAGAGGTTGGCAATTTGGGTGCAGAAGGACCGTTACAGAGACCAGAGTTTGGAGACTGCGGTATAGAAAAAATGTTACAGAGAGCATAGTTTGGAGACTCGGGTGCAGAAGGAATGTTACAGAGAGAACAGGTTGGAGACTGAGGTGTAGAAAAATAGATAGAGAGAGCAGAGGTTTTAGACTGGGTTTTAGAAGGACTGATACAGAAAACAGTGTTTGAAGACTAGGGTGCAGAAGGACTGTTGCAGAGAGCAGAGGTTGGAGACTTAGGTGCAGAAGTCCTGTCACATAGAGCAGAGGTTGGAGACTGGGGTGCAGAAGGATCGTTGAAAGGAGCAGAGCTTGGAGACAGAGGTGCAGAATGATCTTTCAGAGAGCAGAAGTTAAAGACTGAGGTGCAGAAGGACTGTTTCAGAGACTAGAGGTTGGAGACTGGGGTGCAGAAGGACTGTTATAGAGATCAGCGTTTGGAGAACGGGTTTCGTAAGGATCTTACAGAGAGCAGAGTTTGGAAATTGAGGTGCAGGGGGACTGTTACAAAGAGCAGTGGTTGGAGACTGGGGTGCAGAAGAATCATGGAGAGCAGAGGTTTCAGACTAGGTGCAGGTGGATATTTACAAAGAGCAGAAGTTGGAGACTGATGTGTAGAAGGACTGCTACAGAGAGCAGAGTTTGGAGACTCAGGTGCAAAAAACCTGTTACAGGAAGCAGAGTTTAGAAATTGGGGTGCAGAAGGACCGTTACAGAGAACAGAGTTTGGAGACTGCGGTAAAAAACTTTTACCGAGAGCAGATGTTGAAGACTGGGGTGCAGAAGGACTCTTACATAGAGCAGAGTTTGGAGACTGGGGTGCAGAAGGATCCTTCAGAGAGCTGAGGTTGGGGACTGTGGTGAAAAAGGATCGTGGCAGAGAGAGGAGGTTGGAGACTTGGAAGCAGATGGCCTGTTACCGAGAGCATAGTTTTCAGACTAGGGTGCCGAAGTCCTGCTACAGAGAGCAGAGTTTGGGAACTGGGGTGCAGAAGGACTGTTACAGAGAGCAGACATTGGAGACTTGGTTCCAGAAGGATCTTACAGAGAACAGAGGTTGGAGACTGAGGTGCAGAATGACTGTTACAGAGAGCTGAGTTTGGAGACTGGGGTGCAAAAGGATCGTTGCCGAGAGCAGAGTTATCAGACTGAGGTTCAGAGGGACTGTTGCATAGAGCAGATGTAGGAGACTTGGGTGGAGAAGGACTGTTGCAGAGAGTAGACGTTGGAGACTGGGGTTTAAAAGGATCGTTGCAGAGAGCAGGGTTTGGAGACTGGGGTGTAGAAGGACTCTTACAGAGAGCAGAAGGTGGAGAATGGGTTGAAGAAGGTCTGTTACAGAGAGCAGAGTTTGGAGACTGGGGTGCAGAAGAACTTTTAAAGAGAGCAGAGTTTGGAGACCGGGTTACATAAAGATGTTACAGAGAGCAGAGGTTGGAGACTGAGGTGCAGAAGCACTGTTACAGAGAGCATAGTTTGGAGACTGAGGTGCAGAAGGACCGTTGCAGAGAGGAGACTTGGAAACTGAGGTGCCGAAGGATTGATACAGAGAGAAGAGGTTGGAGACTGGGGTGCAAAAAAAATGATACAGAAAGCAGAGGTTGGAGACTCTGGTGCAGAAGGACCCTTACAGAGAGCAGAGGGTGGAGACTGCAGTACAGAAGGACTGTTACAGGGAGCAGAGGTTGGAGACTGGGCTGGAAAAGAACTGTTTCAGAGAGCAGATGTTGGAGTCTGGAGTACAAAACGACTGTTCCAGAGAGCAGAGGATGGAGACTGGGGTATAGAAGGACTGTTTCAGACAGCAGTGGTTGTAGACTGAGTTGCAGAAGGACTGTTACAGATGGCAGAGTTTTAGGACTGGGGTACAGAAATACCATTACAGAGAGCAGAGGTTGGAGACTGCAGTACAGAAGGACTGTTACAGAGAGCATAGGTTGGAGACTGGAGTGGAAAAGGACTGTTACAGAGACCATTTTTAGGAGACTGGGGTGAGGAAGGACTGTTGCAGAGAGCAGAGGTTTAAAACTGGTGTACAGAAGGACTGTTGTAGAGAGCAGAGGTTGCAGAGTGACGTACAGAAGGACTGATACAAAAAGAAGAGATTGGAGACTGTAGTGCAGAAGGACTGTTGTAGAGAGCAGATGTTGGAGACTGGGGTGCAGAAGTGCTGTTGCATAGAGTAGATATTGGAGACTTGGGTGCAGAAGGACTATTGCAGAGAGTAGAGGTTGGAGATTTTGTTGCAGGATAACTGTTGCGGAGAGCAGAGGTTGGAGACTGGGGTGGAGAAAGACTGTTGCAGAGAGTAACATTTGAAGATTGGGGTGCCACAGGACTGTTGCAGAGAGCAGAGGTTGAAGACTTTGGTTCAGAAGGATCGTTGCAGAGAGTAGAATATGGAGACTGGGGGATAGAAGGAGTGTTCTAAAGAGCAGAGGTTGAAGACTGGGGTGTAGAAAGACTGTTTCAGAGAGCAGTTTTTGAAGACTGAAAAACTGTTACAGAGAGCAGTGTTTGGAGACTGGCGTGCAGGACTGATACTGAGAGAAGAGTTTGGAGACTGGGGTGCAGAAGGATCTTACAGAGAGCAGAGTTTGGAGACTGAGGTGCAGAAGGACTGTAACAGAGAGCAGAGGTTGGAGACTGGGGTGCAGAAGGACTGTTAAAGAGAGCAGAGTTCAGAGACTTGGGTGCAGAAGGCCTTTACAGAGAGAAGAAGATGGAGACTGGTGTGCAGAAGGCCTGTTACAGAGAGCAGACTTTTGAGACTGGGGTGCAGAAGGACTATTACAGAAAGCAGAGTTTGGAGACTTCTTTTCAGAAAGATTGTGCAGGGAGCAGAAATTGGAGACTGAGATGCAGAAGGACTGTTATAGAGAGTAGATGTTGAAGACTGAGGTGTAGAAAGACCATTGTAGAGAGTAGAGGTTGGAGACTGGGGTGCAGAAAAATAGTTGCAGGAAGTAGAAGTTGGATATGACGTGCTGAAAGACTCTTGCAGACAACAGAGTTTGGAGAATGGGGTGCAGAAAGATGGTTGCAGAGAGCAGATGTTGGAGACTGAGGTGCAGAAAGATTGTTACAGAGAGCAGAGGTTGGAGACTGAGGTGAAGAAGGACTGTGACAAAGATCAGAGTTTGGAGACTGGGGTGCTGAAGGATCTTTAAGAAAGCAGAGGTTGGAGACTGGGGTGCAGACGAACTGTTGCACAGAGTAGAAGTTGGAGACTGGGGTAGAGAAGGACTGTTACAGAGAAAAGATATTTGAGCCTGAGATGCAGTAGGACTGTTAAAAAGAGCAGAGGTTGGAGACTGGGGTGCAGAAGGACTGATACAGAAAGCAGAGTTTGGAGACTTGGGTGCAGAATGAACCTTAACGAGAGCAGAGGTTGGAGACTGCAGTATAGAAGGACTGTTACAGAGAGCAGAGGTTGGAGACTAGGGTACAGAAGGACTGTTGCAGAGAGCACAGGTTGGATAATGGGATGCAAAAGGACTTTTGCAGAGAGCAGAGTTTGGAGACTGAGGTGCAAAAGGACTGTAATAGAGAGCAGAGTTTGGAGACTGTGGTGCTGAAGGACTAATACAGAAAGCAGAGGTTTGAGACTGGGGTGCAGAAGGACCGTTTCAGAGAGCAGAGGTTAGAGATTCGGGTGGGGAAGAAATGTTACAGAGAGCAGAGTTTGGAAACTGGAGTGCAGAAAGATCTTACAGAGAGCAGAAGTTAGATACTGCGGTACAGAAGAACTGTTACAGAGATCAGAGGTTGGAGACTGGGGTGGAGAAGGAATTCTTCAGAGAGTAGAATTTGGAGACTTGGGTGCAGAAGGATTGTTGAAGGGAGTAAAGGTTGCATATGACGTGCTGAAGGACTCTTGCAGACAACAGAGGTTTGAGAATGGGGTGCAGAAGGACCGTTGCAGAGAGCATATGTTAAGAGACTGAGGTGCAGAAGGATTAAGGAGAGCAAAGGTTGTAGACTGAGGTGAAAAAGGACTGTGACAAACATCAGAATTTGGAAACTAGGGAGCAGAAGGATCTTTCAGACAGCAGAGTTTGGAGACTGGGGTGTAAAAGAACTGTTGCAGAAAGCAGAAGTTGGAGACTGGGGTGCAGAAGGATTGTTGCTGGGAGCAGAATTTGGAGCCTGAGGTGCTGCAGGACTCTTGGATACAATAGACGTTGGAGAATGGGGTGCAGAAAAACCGTTGCAGAGAGCAGATGTGTGAGACTGAGGTGCCAGAAGGATTGTTACAAAAAGCAGAGGTTGGAGACTTGGGTGAAGAAGGACTGTTACAGAGGTCAGAGTTTGGAGACTGGGGTGCAGAAGAATCTTTCAGAGAGCAGAGTTTGGAGACTGAGGTGCAGACAAACTGTTGCACAGACCAGAGGTAGGATACTGGGGTGCAGAAGGACTGTTTCAGAGAGAAGAGTTTGTTGACTAGGTTGCAGAAGGATCTTACATAGAGCAGAAATTGGAGACGGAGGTGCAGAAGAAATGATATGCAGAGCAGAATTTGGAGACTGGGGTGCAGAAGGACCGTTGCCGAGAACAGAGGTTGGAGACTGGCGTGCAGAAGGTCCGTTGCAAAGAGCAGAGGTTGGAGACTGGGCGGAGAAGGAATGGTACAGAGAGCAGAGTTTGGAAACTTGGGTGCAGAAGGATGTTACAGAGAGCAGAGTTTGGAGAATGAGGTGCAGAAGGACTGTTACAGAGAGCAGAGTTTGGAGACTGAGTCGCAAAAAACTGTTACAGAAAGCAGAGTTTGGAGACTGTGGCGAACAAGGATCTTTGCAGAGAGCAGAGTTTTCAAACTGAGGTGCAGAAGCACTGTTGCAGAGAGCAGAGTTTGGAGACTTGGGTCCAAAAAAATCGTTGCAGACAGCAGAGGTTAGAGACTGGGGTGCAGTAGGACCATTGCAGATGTCAGAGTTTGGGAACTGAGGTGCAGAAGGATTGTTACAGAGAACAGAAGTTGGATCCTGGGGTGCAGAAGGACTGTTACAGAGAACAGAGTTTGGAGACTGCGGTGAAGAAGGCCTGTTACAGAGAGCAGAGTTTGGTGAAGGGATGCAGAACGACTGTTACAGAGGGCAGACATTGGAGACTGGGTTGCAGAAGGATCTTACAGAGAGCAGAGGTTGGAGACTGAGGTACAGAAGGACCGTTACAGACAGTAGAGGTTGGATACTGAGGTGCAGAAGGACCATTGCAGAGACCAGAGGTGGAGTCAGAGGTGCAGAAGGACTTTTACAGAGAGCACAGATTGGAGACTGGGGTGCAGAAGGACTGTAGCAAATAGCAGTTGTTGGAGACTGGGGTGAAGAAGGACTGTTGCAGGAATCAGGTTTTAGAGACTTGGGTGCAGCAGGACTGTTGCAGAGAGAAGAATTTGGAGACTGAGGTGCAGAAGGACTGTTACAGAGAGCAGAGGTTAGAGACTGGGGTGTAGAAGGACTGATACAGAAATCAGAGGTTAAAGACTGGGGTGCAGAAGGACTGTTACAGAGAGCAGAGGTTGAAGAATGTGGTTCAAGAGGACTGTTGCAGAGAACAGAGTTTAAAAACTGTGGTGAAGAAGAACTGTCGCAGAGATTTGAGTTTGGAGACTGAGGTGCAGAAAGAATGTTCCAGAGAGCAAAGTTTGGAGAATGGGGTGCAGAATTACTGATACAGAAAGCAGAGGATGGAGACTGGGATGCAAAAGAATCATAACAGAGAACAGAGGTTGGAGACTGTGGTTCAGGAGGACTATTGCAGAGAACAAAGGTTAGGAAATGGGGTGCAGAAGGACTGTTACAGAGAGCAGAGTTTAGAGAATGGGGTGCAAATGTAGGGTTGCTGAGTTCAAAGGTTAAAGACAGAGGTGCAGAAGGACTGTTACAGAGAGCAGAGGTTGGAAACCGTGGTGCAGAAGGAATAATACAGAAAGCAGAGGTTTGAGACTGTGGTGCAGAAAGACCTTTACAGACAGCAGAGGTTGGAGACTACGGTACAGAAGGACTGTTACAGAGAGCAGAGGTTTGAGACTGGGGATTAAAAGGACTGTTGCAGAGAACAGAGGTTGGAGACTGGGTTGCAGCAGGAGCGTTTAAGAATGAAGAGGTTGGAGACTGGGTTCGAGAAAGAATGTTACAGAGAGCAGAGTTTGAAAACTAGGGTTCAGAAGGACCTTACAGAGAACAGAGGTTAGAGACTGGGGTGCAGAAAGAGTGTTAAAGAGAAGAGATGTAGGAGACTGAGGTGCAAAAAGACTGTTACAAAGAATAGAGGTTGGAGATTGTGATGTAAAAGGCCTGTTACAGAGAGCAGAGGTCAGAGACTAGGGTGCAGAAGAACTGTTACATTGAGCAGAGTTTTTAGACAAGGTTGCACAAGAATCTTACAGAGAGCAGAGATTAAAGACCGAGTTGTAGCAGGACTTTTAGAGAGAGCAGAGGTTCAAGACTGGGGTGCAGAAGGCCTTTTACGAAGAGCAGAGTTTGGAGAATAGCTGCAGAATGACTTTACATATGGCAGAGTTGGAAACTGGTTTGCATAAGGATCTTACAGAGAGCAGATATTAGAGACTGAGGTGCAGAAGGACTGTTACAGAGAGTAGAGGTTGGAGACTGAGGTGCAGAAGGATCGTTGCAGAGAACAGAATTTTAAGACTGAGGTGCTGATGGACTGTTGCAGAGAGCACATGTTGAAGACTGGGGTTCAGAAGGACTGTTGCAGAGAGCTGAGGTTGGAGACTGGGGTGCACAAGAATCGTTGTAGAGAGCAGAGGTTTGATACTGGGGTGCAGAAGGATTGTTATAGAGAACAGACTTTGGAGAATGGGGTGGAGAAGGGCTGTTACAGAGAGCAGAGTTTGAAGACTGGGTTGCAGAAGGATCTTACAGAGAGCATATGTTGGAGACTGACGTTCAGTAGGACTATTGCAGAGAGCAGAGGTTGGAGACTGGGGTGCAGAAGCACTGTTACATAGAGCAGAGGTTGAAGACTGGGTTGTAGAAGGACTGTTGCAGAGAGGAGAGGTTGAAGACTTGGGTTCAGAAAGACTGTTGCAGAAAGCAGAATTTGGAGACTTAGGTGCAGAAGGACTTTTACAGAGAGCAGAGTTTGGAGACTGAGATGCAGAAGGACAGTTTCAGAGAGCAGAGTTTTGAGACTAGGGTACAGAAGGACTGTTGCAGAAAGCAGATGTTTTAGACTGTGGTTCAGAAGAACTGTAGAAGAGAGCAGAGGTTAGAGAATGGGGTGCAGAAGTAAGGTTGCAGAGAGCAGAGGTTGGAGAAAGAGGTGCAGAAAGACTATTACAGAGAACAGAGGTTGGAAACAGTGGTGCAGAAGGACTGATACAGAAAGCAGAGGTTTGAGATTGTGGTGCAGAAGGACTGTTACAGAGAGCAGAGGTTGAAGACTGTGGTACAGAAGGACTGTTACAGAGAGCAGAGGTTGGAGAATGGGAAGCAGAAGAACTGTTGCGGAGAACAGAGTTTGGAGACTGGGGTGCAGCAGGATCGGTGCAGAATCCAGAGGTTGGAGACTGTGGTGGAAATGGAATGTTACAGAGAGCAGAGTTTGAAAACTGGGATGCAGAAGGATCTTACAGATAGCAGAGATT
>NW_027525929.1:0-12890 GCF_052094955.1 Ictidomys tridecemlineatus
TGAAACTTGACACCATAAAGCAGTTTCAAGTTCTATCTCTATGGTTTGTTTGCTGTTGATGTAGCCCTAAGCAGAGACTGGCGAGAATCACTTACATGGAAATGGCCTGCCAAGGTTCCAAAAAACTACGAGTTGCCTGAAATCTCAGCACACACTTTTTCACCCAATCTTGATGAAACTTTCAGGTAATGATCAGTACACCAATCCCACTTGGCTCGCCAAATTCCGTTCTTCTAGGTGAAACCGTTCATTGGCAGTAACCGGTTTCATTTTGAGGTTTCACTCTGTTTTCTCCTATAGGGATACATGTATTTGGAACTCTAAATCAAACACGGTTTGTGCTAGCTCTTTGAAACTTGACACCATAAAGCAGTTTCAAGTTCTATCTCTATGGTTTGTTTGCTGTTGATGTAGCCCTAAGGAGAGACTGGCGAGAATCACTTTCATGGAAAGGGCCTGCCAAGCTTCCAAAAAACTACGAGTTGCCTGAAATCTCAGCACACACTTTTTCACCCAAACTTGATGAAACTTTCGGGTAATGATCAGTACACCAATCCCACTTGGCTCGCAAAATTTCGTTCTTCTAGGTGAAACCGTTCGTTGGCAGTAACCGGTTTCATTTTGAGGTTTCACTCTGTTTTCTCCTATAGGGATACATGTATTTGGAACTCTAAATCAAACACGGTTTGTGCTAGCTCTTTGAAACTTGACACCATAAAGCAGTTTCAAGTTCTATCTCTATGGTTTGTTTGCTGTTGATGTAGCCCTAAGCAGAGACTGGCGAGAATCACTTTCATGGAAAGGGCCTGCCAAGCTTCCAAAAAACTACGAGTTGCCTGAAATCTCAGCACACACTTTTTCACCCAATCTTGATGAAACTTTCAGGTAATGATCAGTACACCAATCCCACTTGGCTCGCCAAATTTCGTTTTTCTAGGTGAAACCGTTTGTTGGCAGTAACCGGTTTCATTTTGAGGTTTCACTCTGTTTTCTCCTATAGGGATACATGTATTTGGAACTCTAAATCAAACACGGTTTGTGCTAGCTCTTTGAAACTTGACACCATAAAGCAGTTTCAAGTTCTATCTCTATGGTTTGTTTGCTGTTGATGTAGCCCTAAGCAGAGACTGGCGAGAATCACTTTCATGGAAAGGGCCTGCCAAGCTTCCAAAAAACTACGAGTTGCCTGAAATCTCAGCACACACTTTTTCACCCAATCTTGATGAAACTTTCGGGTAATGATCAGTACACCAATCCCACTTGGCTCGCCAAATTTCGTTCTTCTAGGTGAAACTGTTCGTTGGCAGTAACCGCTTTCATTTTGAGGTTTCACTCAGTTTTCTCCTATAGAGATACATGTGTTTGGAACTCTAAATCAAACACGGTTTGTGCTAGCTCTTTGAAACTTGACACCATAAAGCAGTTTCAAGTTCTATCTCTATGGTTTGTTTGCTGTTGATGTCGCCCTAAGCAGAGACTGGCGAGAATCACTTTCATGGAAAGGGCCTGCCAAGCGTCCAAAAAACTACGAGTTGCCTGAAATCTCAGCACACACTTTTTCACCCAATCTTGATGAAACTTTCAGGTAATGATCAGTACACCAATCCCACTTGGCTCGCCAAATTTCGTTCTTCTAGGTTAAACCTTTCGTTGGCAGTAACCGGTTTCATTTTGAGGTTTCACTCTGTTTTCTCCTATAGGGATACATGTATTTGGAACTCTAAATCAAACACGGTTTGTGCTAGCTCTTTGAAACTTGACACCATAAAGCAGTTTCAAGTTCTTTCTCTATGGTTTGTTTGCTGTTGATGTAGCCCTAAGGAGAGACTGGCGAGAATCAGTTTCATGGAAAGGGCCTGCCAAGCTTCCAAGAAACTACGAGTTGCCTGAAACCTCAGCACACACTTTTTCACCCAATCTTGATGAAACTTTCAGGTAATGATCAGTACACCAATCCCACTTGGCTCGCCAAATTCCGTTCTTCTAGGTGAAACCGTTCATTGGCAGTAACCTGTTTCATTTTGAGGTTTCACTCTGTTTTCTCCTATAGGGATACATGTATTTGAATCTCTAAATCAAACACGGTTTGTGCTAGCTCTTTGAAACTTGACACCATAAAGCAGTTTCAAGTTCTATCTCTATGGTTTGTTTGCTGTTGATGTAGCCCTAAGCAGAGACTGGCGAGAATCACTTTCATGGAAAGGGCCTGCCAAGCTTCCAAAAAACTACGAGTTGCCTGAAATCTCAGCACACACTTTTTCACCCAATCTTGATGAAACTTTCAGGTAATGATCAGTACACCAATCCCACTTGGCTCGCCAAATTTCGTTCTTCTAGGTGAAACCGTTTGTTGGCAGTAACCGGTTTCATTTTGAGTTTTCACTCTGTTTTCTCCTATAGGGATACATGTATTTGGAACTCTAAATCAAACACGGTTTGTGCTAGCTCTTTGAAACTTGACACCATAAAGCAGTTTCAAGTTCTATCTCTATGGTTTGTTTGCTGTTGATGTAGCCCTAAGCAGAGACTGGCGAGAATCACTTTCATGGAAAGGGCCTGCCAAGCTTCCAAAAAACTACGAGTTGCCTGAAATCTCAGCACACACTTTTTCACCCAATCTTGATGAAACTTTCGGGTAATGATCAGTACACCAATCCCACTTGGCTCGCCAAATTTCGTTCTTCTAGGTGAAACTGTTCGATGGCAGTAACCGGTTTCATTTTGAGGTTTCACTCAGTTTTCTCCTATAGAGATACATGTATTTGGAACTCTAAATCAAACACGGTTTGTGCTAGCTCTTTGAAACTTGACACCATAAAGCAGTTTCAAGTTCTATCTCTATGGTTTGTTTGCTGTTAATGTAGCCCTAAGCAGAGACTGGCGAGAATCACTTTCATGGAAAGGGCCTGCCAAGCTTCCAAAAAACTACGAGTTGCCTGAAATCTCAGCACACACTTTTTCACCCAATCTTGATGAAACTTTCGGGTAATGATCAGTACACCAATCCCACTTGGCTCGCCAAATTTCGTTCTTCTAGGTAAAACCGTTCGTTGGCAGTAACCGGTTTCATTTTGAGGTTTCACTCTGTTTTCTCCTATAGGGATACATGTATTTGGAACTCTAAATCAAACACGGTTTGTGCTAGCTCTTTGAAACTTGACACCATAAAGCAGTTTCAAGTTCTATCTCTATGGTTTGTTTGCTGTTGATGTAGCCCTAAGCAGAGACTGGCGAGAATCACTTTCATGGAAAGGGCCTGCCAAGCTTCCAAAAAACTACGAGTTGCCTGAAATCTCAGCACACACTTTTTCACCCAATCTTGAAGAAACTTTCGGGTAATGATCAGTACACCAATCTCACTTGGCTTGCCAAATTTCGTTCTTCTAGGTGAAACCGTTCGTTGGCAGTAACCGGTTTCATTTTGAGGTTTCACTCTGTTTTCTCCTATAGGGATACATGTATTTGGAACTCTAAATCAAACACGGTTTGTGCTAGCTCTTTGAAACTTGACACCATAAAGCAGTTTCAAGTTCTATCTCTATGGTTTGTTTGCTGTTGATGTAGCCCTAAGCAGAGACTGGCAAGAATCACTTTCATGGAAAGGGCCTGCCAAGCGTCCAAAAAACTACGAGTTGCCTGAAATCTCAGCACACACTTTTTCACCCAATCTTGATGAAACTTTCAGGTAATGATCAGTACACCAATCCCACTTGGCTCGCCAAATTTCGTTCTTCTAGGTGAAACTGTTCGTTGGCAGTAACCGGTTTCATTTTGAGGTTTCACTCTGTTTTCTCCTATAGAGATACATGTATTTGGAACTCTAAATCAAACACGGTTTGTGCTAGCTCTTTGAAACTTGACACCATAAAGCAGTTTCAAGTTCTATCTGTATGGTTTGTTTGCTGTTGATTTAGCCCTAAGCAGAGACTGGCGAGAATCACTTTCATGGAAAGGGCCTGCCAAGCTTCCAAAAAACTACGAGTTGCCTGAAATCTCAGCACACACTTTTTCACCCAATCTTGATGAAACTTTCGGGTAATGATCAGTACACCAATCCCACTTGGCTCGCCAAATTTCGTTCTTCTAGGTGAAACCGTTCGTTGGCAGTAACCGGTTTCATTTTGAGGTTTCACTCTGTTTTCTCCTATAGGGATACATGTATTTGGAACTCTAAATCAAACACGGTTTGTGCTAGCTCTTTGAAACTTGACACCATAAAGCAGTTTCAAGTTCTATCTCTATGGTTTGTTTGCTGTTGATGTAGCCCTAAGCAGAGACTGGCGAGAATCACTTTCATTGAAAGGGCCTGCCAAGCTTCCAAAAAACTACGAGTTGCCTGAAATCTCAGCACACACTTTTTCACCCAATCTTGATGAAACTTTCCGGTAATGATCAGTACACCAATCTCACTTGGCTTGCCAAATTTCGTTCTTTTAGGTGAAACCGTTCGTTGGCAGTAACCGGTTTCATTTTGAGGTTTCACTATGTTTTCTCCTATAGGGATACATGTATTTGGAACTCTAAATCAAACACGGTTTGTGCTAGCTCTTTGAAACTTGACACCATAAAGCAGTTTCAAGTTCTATCTCTATGGTTTGTTTGCTGTTGATGTGGCCCTAAGCAGAGACTGGCAAGAATCACTTTCATGGAAAGGGCCTGCCAAGCGTCCAAAAAACTACGAGTTGCCTGAAATCTCAGCACACACTTTTTCACCCAATCTTGATGAAACTTTCAGGTAATGATCAGTACACCAATCCCACTTGGCTCGCCAAATTTCGTTCTTCTAGGTTAAACCTTTCGTTGGCAGTAACCGGTTTCATTTTGAGGTTTCACTCTGTTTTCTCCTATAGGGATACATGTATTTGGAACTCTAAATCAAACACGGTTTGTGCTAGCTCTTTGAAACTTGACACAATAAAGCAGTTTCAAGTTCTTTCTCTATGGTTTGTTTGCTGTTGATGTAGCCCTAAGGAGAGACTGGCGAGAATCAGTTTCATGGAAAGGGCCTGCCAAGCTTCCAAGAAACTACGAGTTGCCTGAAATCTCAGCACACACTTTTTCACCCAATCTTGATGAAACTTTCAGGTAATGATAAGTACACCAATCCCACTTGGCTCGCCAAATTCCGTTCTTCTAGTTGAAACCGTTCATTGGCAGTAACCTGTTTCATTTTGAGGTTTCACTCTGTTTTCTCCTATAGGGATACATGTATTTGGAACTCTAAATCAAACACGGTTTTTGCTAGCTCTTTGAAACTTGACACCATAAAGCAGTTTCAAGTTCTATCTCTATGGTTTGTTTGCTGTTGATGTAGCCCTAAGCAGAGACTGGCGAGAATCACTTTCATGGAAAGGGCCTGCCAAGCTTCCAAAAAACTACGAGTTGCCTGAAATCTCAGCACACACTTTTTCACCCAATCTTGATGAAACTTTCAGGTAATGATCAGTACACCAATCCCACTTGGCTCGCCAAATTTCGTTCTTCTAGGTGAAACCGTTTGTTGGCAGTAACCGGTTTCATTTTGAGGTTTCACTCTGTTTTCTCCTATAGGGATACATGTATTTGGAACTCTAAATCAAACACGGTTTGTGCTAGCTCTTTGAAACTTGACACCATAAAGCAGTTTCAAGTTGTATCTCTATGGTTTGTTTGCTGTTGATGTAGCCCTAAGCAGAGACTGGAAAGAATCACTTTCATGGAAAGGGCCTGCCAAGCGTCCAAAAAACTACGAGTTGCCTGAAATCTCAGCACACACTATTTCACCCAATCTTGATGAAACTTTCAGGTAATGATCAGTACACAAATCCCACTTGGCTCGCCAAATTTCATTCTTCTAGGTTAAACATTTCGTTGGCAGTAACCGGTTTCATTTTGAGGTTTCACTCTGTTTTCTCCTATAGGGATACATGTATTTGGAACTCTAAATCAAACACGGTTTGTGCTAGCTCTTTGAAACTTGACACCATAAAGCAGTTTCAAGTTCTATCTCTATGGTTTGTTTGCTGTTGATGTAACCCTAAGCAGAGACTGGCAAGAATCACATTCATGGAAAGGGCCTGCCAAGCGTCCAAAAAACTACGAGTTTCCTGAAATCTCAACACACACTTTTTCACCCAATCTTGATGAAACTTTCAGGTAATGATCAGTACAGCAATCCCACTTGGCTCGCCAAATTTCGTTCTTCTAAATGAAACCGTTCCTAGGCAGTAACCGGTTTCATTTTGAGGTTTCACTCTGTTTTCTCCTATAGGGATACATGTATTTGGAACTCTAAATCAAACATGGTTTGTGCTAGCTCTTTGAAACTTGACACCATAAAGCAGTTTCAAGTTCTATCTCTATGGTTTGTTTGCTGTTGATGTAGCCCTAAGCAGAGACTGACGAGAATCACTTTCATTGAAATGGCCTGCCAAGCTTCCAAAAAACTACGAGTTGCCTGAAATCTCAGCACACACTTTTTCACCCAATCTTGATGAAACTTTCGGGTAATGATCAGTACACCAATCCCACTTGGCTCGCCAAATTTCGTTCTTCTAGGTAAAACCGTTCGTTGGCAGTAACCGGTTTCATTTTGAGGTTTCACTCTGTTTTCTCCTATAGGGATACATGTATTTGGAACTCTAAATCAAACACGGTTTGTGCTAGCTCTTTGAAACTTGACACCATAAAGAAGTTTCAAGTTCTATCTCTATTGTTTGTTTGCTGTTGATGTAGCCCTAAGCAGAGACTGGCGAGAATCACTTTCATGGAAAGGGCCTGCCAAGCTTCCAAAAAACTACGAGTTGCCTGAAATCTCAGCACACACTTTTTCACCCAATCTTGATGAAACTTTCGGGTAATGATCAGTACACCAATCCCACTTGGCTCGCCAAATTTCGTTCTTCTAGGTGAAACTGTTCGTTGGCAGTAACCGGTTTCATTTTGAGGTTTCACTCTGTTTTCTCCTATAGAGATACATGTATTTGGAACTCTAAATCAAACACGGTTTGTGCTAGCTCTTTGAAACTTGACACCATAAAGCAGTTTCAAGTTCTATCTCTATGGTTTGTTTGCTGTTGATGTAGCCCTAAGCAGAGACTGGCGAGAATCACTTTCATGGAAAGGGCCTGCCAAGCTTCCAAAAAACTACGAGTTGCCTGAAATCTCAGCACACACTTTTTCACCCAATCTTGATGAAACTTTCAGGTAATGATCAATACACAAATCCCACTTGGCTCGCCAAATCTCGTTCTTCTAGGTGAAACCGTTCGTTGGCAGTAACCGGTTTCATTTTGAGGTTTCACTCTGTTTTCTCCTATAGGGATACATGTATTTGGAACTCTAAATCAAACACGGTTTGTGCTAGCTCTTTGAAACTTGACACAATAAAGCAGTTTCAAGTTCTATCTCTATGGTTTGTTTGCTGTTGATGTAGCCCTAAGCAGAGACTGGCGAGAATCACTTTCATGGAAAGGGCCTGCCAAGCTTCCAAAAAACTACGAGTTGCCTGAAATCTCAGCACACACTTTTTCACCCAATCTTGATGAAACTTTCAGGGAATGATCAGTACACCAATCCCACTTGGCTCGCCTAATTTCGTTCTTCTAGGTGAAACCGTTCGTTGGCAGTAACCGGTTGCATTTTGAGGTTTCACTCTGTTTTCTCCTATAGGGATACATGTATTTGGAACTCTAAATCAAACACGGTTTGTGCTAGCTCTTTGAAACTTGACACCATAAAGCAGTTTCAAGTTCTATCTCTATGGTTTGTTTGCTGTTGATGTAGCCCTAAGCAGAGACTGGCGAGAATCACTTACATGGAAATGGCCTGCCAAGGTTCCAAAAAACTACGAGTTGCCTGAAATCTCAGCACACACTTTTTCACCCAATCTTGATGAAACTTTCAGGTAATGATCAGTACACCAATCCCACTTGGCTCGCCAAATTCCGTTCTTCTAGGTGAAACCGTTCATTGGCAGTAACCGGTTTCATTTTGAGGTTTCACTCTGTTTTCTCCTATAGGGATACATGTATTTGGAACTCTAAATCAAACACGGTTTGTGCTAGCTCTTTGAAACTTGACACCATAAAGCAGTTTCAAGTTCTATCTCTATGGTTTGTTTGCTGTTGATGTAGCCCTAAGCAGAGACTGGCGAGAATCACTTTCATGGAAAGGGCCTGCCAAGCTTCCAAAAAACTACGAGTTGCCTGAAATCTCAGCACACACTTTTTCAACCAAACTTGATGAAACTTTCGGGTAATGATCAGTACACCAATCCCACTTGGCTCGCAAAATTTCGTTCTTCTAGGTGAAACCGTTCGTTGGCAGTAACCGGTTTCATTTTGAGGTTTCACTCTGTTTTCTCCTATAGGGATACATGTATTTGGAACTCTAAATCAAACACGGTTTGTGCTAGCTCTTTGAAACTTGACACCATAAAGCAGTTTCAAGTTCTATCTCTATGGTTTGTTTGCTGTTGATGTAGCCCTAAGCAGAGACTGGCGAGAATCACTTTCATGGAAAGGGCCTGCCAAGCTTCCAAAAAACTACGAGTTGCCTGAAATCTCAGCACACACTTTTTCACCCAATCTTGATGAAACTTTCAGGTAATGATCAGTACACCAATCCCACTTGGCTCGCCAAATTTCGTTTTTCTAGGTGAAACCGTTTGTTGGCAGTAACCGGTTTCATTTTGAGGTTTCACTCTGTTTTCTCCTATAGGGATACATGTATTTGGAACTCTAAATCAAACACGGTTTGTGCTAGCTCTTTGAAACTTGACACCATAAAGCAGTTTCAAGTTCTATCTCTATGGTTTGTTTGCTGTTGATGTAGCCCTAAGCAGAGACTGGCGAGAATCACTTTCATGGAAAGGGCCTGCCAAGCTTCCAAAAAACTACGAGTTGCCTGAAATCTCAGCACACACTTTTTCACCCAATCTTGATGAAACTTTCGGGTAATGATCAGTACACCAATCCCACTTGGCTCGCCAAATTTCGTTCTTCTAGGTGAAACTGTTCGTTGGCAGTAACCGCTTTCATTTTGAGGTTTCACTCAGTTTTCTCCTATAGAGATACATGTGTTTGGAACTCTAAATCAAACACGGTTTGTGCTAGCTCTTTGAAACTTGACACCATAAAGCAGTTTCAAGTTCTATCTCTATGGTTTGTTTGCTGTTGATGTAGCCCTAAGCAGAGACTGGCGAGAATCACTTTCATGGAAAGGGCCTGCCAAGCGTCCAAAAAACTACGAGTTGCCTGAAATCTCAGCACACACTTTTTCACCCAATCTTGATGAAACTTTCAGGTAATGATCAGTACACCAATCCCACTTGGCTCGCCAAATTTCGTTCTTCTAGGTTAAACCTTTCGTTGGCAGTAACCGGTTTCATTTTGAGGTTTCACTCTGTTTTCTCCTATAGGGATACATGTATTTGGAACTCTAAATCAAACACGGTTTGTGCTAGCTCTTTGAAACTTGACACCATAAAGCAGTTTCAAGTTCTTTCTCTATGGTTTGTTTGCTGTTGATGTAGCCCTAAGCAGAGACTGGCGAGAATCACTTTCATGGAAAGGGCCTGCCAAGCTTCCAAAAAACTACGAATTGCCTGAAATCTCAGCACACCCTTTTTCACCCAATCTTGATGAAACTTTCTGGTAATGATCAGTACACCAATCCCACTTGGCTCGCCAAATTTCGTTCTTCTAGGTGAAACCGTTCGTTGGCAGTAACCGGTTTCATTTTGAGGTTTCACTCTGTTTTCTCCTATAGGGATACATGTATTTGGAACTCTAAATCAAACACGGTTTGTGCTAGCTCTTTGAAACTTGACACCATAAAGCAGTTTCAAGTTCTATCTCTATGGTTTGTTTGCTGTTGATGTAGCCCTAAGCAGAGACTGGCGAGAATCACTTTCATGGAAAGGGCCTGCCAAGCTTCCAAAAAACTACGAGTTGCCTGAAATCTCAGCACACACTTTTTCACCCAATCTTGATGAAACTTTCAGGTAATGATCAGTACACCAATCCCACTTGGCTCGCCAAATTTCGTTTTTCTAGGTGAAACCGTTTGTTGGCAGTAACCGGTTTCATTTTGAGGTTTCACTCTGTTTTCTCCTATAGGGATACATGTATTTGGAACTCTAAATCAAACACGGTTTGTGCTAGCTCTTTGAAACTTGACACCATAAAGCAGTTTCAAGTTCTATCTCTATGGTTTGTTTGCTGTTGATGTAGCCCTAAGCAGAGACTGGCGAGAATCACTTTCATGGAAAGGGCCTGCCAAGCTTCCAAAAAACTACGAGTTGCCTGAAATCTCAGCACACACTTTTTCACCCAATCTTGATGAAACTTTCGGGTAATGATCAGTACACCAATCCCACTTGGCTCGCCAAATTTCGTTCTTCTAGGTGAAACTGTTCGTTGGCAGTAACCGCTTTCATTTTGAGGTTTCACTCAGTTTTCTCCTATAGAGATACATGTGTTTGGAACTCTAAATCAAACACGGTTTGTGCTAGCTCTTTGAAACTTGACACCATAAAGCAGTTTCAAGTTCTATCTCTATGGTTTGTTTGCTGTTGATGTAGCCCTAAGCAGAGACTGGCGAGAATCACTTTCATGGAAAGGGCCTGCCAAGCGTCCAAAAAACTACGAGTTGCCTGAAATCTCAGCACACACTTTTTCACCCAATCTTGATGAAACTTTCAGGTAATGATCAGTACACCAATCCCACTTGGCTCGCCAAATTTCGTTCTTCTAGGTTAAACCGTTCGTTGGCAGTAACCGGTTTCATTTTGAGGTTTCACTCTGTGTTCACCTATAGGGATACATGTATTTGGAACTCTAAATCAAACACGGTTTGTGCTAGCTCTTTGAAACTTGACGCCATAAAGCAGTTTCAAGTTCTATCTCTATGGTTTGTTTGCTGTTGATGTAGCCCTAAGCAGAGACTGGCGAGAATCACTTTCATGGAAAGGGCCTGCCAAGCTTCCAAAAAACTACGAGTTGCCTGAAATCTCAGCACACACTTTTTCACCCAATCTTGATGAAACTTTCAGGTAATGATCAGTACACCAATCCCACTTGGCTCGCCAAATTTCGTTCTTCTAGGTAAAACCGTTCGTTGGCAGTAACCGGTTTCATTTTGAGGTTTCACTCTGTTTTCTCCTATAGAGATATATGTATTTGGAACTCTAAATCAAACACGGTTTGTGCTAGCTCTTTGAAACGTGACACAATAAAGCAGTTTCAAGTTCTATCTCTATGGTTGTTTGCTGTTGATGTAGCCCTAAGCAGAGACTGGCGAGAATCACTTTCATGGAAAGGGCCTGCCAAGCTTCCAAAAAACTAGGAGTTGCCGGAAATCTCATCACACACTTTTTCACCCAATCTTGATGAAACGTTCAGGTAATGATCAGTACAGCATCACACTTGGCTCGTCAAATCTCGTTCTTCTAGGTTAAACCGTTCGTTGGCAGTAACCGGTTTCATTTTGAGGTTTCACTCTGTTTTCTCCTATAGGGATACATGTATTTGGAACTCTAAATCAAACACGGTTTGTGCTAGCTCTTTGAAACTTGACACAATAAAGCAGTTTCAAGTTCTATCTCTATGGATTCTTTGCGGTTGATGTAGCCCTAAGCAGAGACTGGGGAGAATCACTTTCATGGAAAGGGCCTGCCAAGCTTCCAAAAAACTACGAGTTGCCTGAAATCTCAGCACACACTTTTTCATATCCAATCTTGATGAAACTTTCAGGTAATGATCAGTACACCAATCCCACTTGGCTCGCCAAATCACGTTCTTCTAGGTGAAAAAGTTTCTTGGCAGTAACCGGTTTCATTTTGAGGTTTCACTCTGTTTTCTCCTATAGGGATACATGTATTTGGAACTCTAAATCAAACACGGTTTGTGCTAGCTTTTTGAAACTTGACACCATAAAGCAGTTTCAAGTTCTATCTCTATGGTTCCTTTGCTGTTGATGTAGCCCTAAGCAGAGACTGGCGAGAATCACTTTCATGGAAAGGGCCTGCCAAGCTTCCAAAAAAAATACGAGTTGCCTGAAATGTCTGCACACACTTTTTCACCCAATCTTAATGAAACTTTCAGGTAATGATCAGTACACCAATCCCACTTGGCTCGCCAAATTTCGTTCTTCTAGGTGAAACCGTTCGTTGGCAGTAACCGGTTTCATTTTGAGGTTTCACTCTGTTTTCTCCTATAGGGATACATGTATTTGGAACTCTAAATCAAACACGGTTTGTGCTAGCTCTTTGTAACTTGACACAATAAAGCAGTTTCAAGTTGTATCTACATGGTTTCTTTGCTGTTGATGTAGCCCTAAGCAGAGACTGGCGAGAATCACTTTCATGGAAAGGGCCTGCCAAGCTTCCAAAAAACTACGAGTTGCCTGAAATCTCAGCACCCACTTTTTCACCCAATCTTGATGAAAATTTCAGGTAATGATCAGTACAAAATTCCCACTTGGCTCACCTAATCTCGTTCTTCTAGGTGAAACCGTTCGTTGGCAGTAACCGGTTTCATTTTGAGGTTTCACTCTGTTTTCTCCTATAGGGATACATGTACTTGGAACTCTAAATCAAACACGGTTTGTGCTAGCTCTTTGAAACTTGACACAATAAAGCAGTTTCAAGTTCTATCTCTATGGTTTGTTTGCTGTTGATGTAGCCCTAAGCAGAGACTGGCGAGAATCACTTTCATGGAAAGGGCATGCCAAGCTTCCAAAAAACTACGAGTTGCCTGAAATGTCAGCACACACTTTTTACCCAATCTTGATGAAACTTTCAGGTAATGATCAGTACACCAATCCCACTTGGCTCGCCAAATCTCGTTCTTCTAGGTAAAACCGTTCGTTGGCAGTAACCTTTTTCATTTTGAGGTTTCACTCTGTTT
>NW_027525930.1:0-12880 GCF_052094955.1 Ictidomys tridecemlineatus
CCCTGAGACCAGTCCCACAGGTTATCAGTCTCCAGGCTGCTTTTCATTCGATATTATTTGCCATGTTGCTGCAGATTAACAAGCAGGTTTAGGGTGCTCTCAGTCCATTTTCATCATGGTCTCTTTTTCTCTGTTTTGTAGCTATGACAACATTGGAAATGAGCATCAATCATTTGTCAGTGAATTCATCTTCTTGGGGTTTTCCAAACACTCCAACCTATAGGGCTGGTTCTTCCTGCTCTTTCTGGTCATTTACCTGACCACTCTCCTGGGGAACATGCTCATAATAGTGGCCACCAGGGTCAATCCTGCTCTCCACACTCCAATGTACTTTTTCCTTAGCAATTTGAGCTTCTTGGACGTCTGCTACAAATCCACCACCCTCCCAGTACTGCTGTTGAACTTCTTCTGGGAGAAGAAGGCCATTTCTTATGATGGCTGCCTTTCCCAGATCTTCTTCCTGGTGAAAAGTACTGGCACAGAAGGCGTCTTACTGGCTGTGTGGCCATTATGACTGCTGTGTGGCCACCTCCCGTCCTCCTCAGTACCCAGTCATCATGAGTGTGAAGGTCTGTGTTAGCCTGGTGACTGGGTCCTGGCTGTGTGGGCTGGTGAATTTGGTCACACACACAGTGCTGGCCATCACACTTACTCTGTGTGGGTCCCACCAGATCAGCCACTTTCTCTGTGACACCCCATTTCTCCTGAAGCTCTCTTGCTCAGACACCTCTGTCAACGAGTCTGTGCTCCACGTTGTCAGTGCCACCATGGGCCTGAGGCCCCTGCCTCTTCAATGCAGGCTCCTACACACTCATCATGGCGGCAATCCTGGGGATTCCCTCTGCCCAGGGCAGGAGGAAGGCCTTCTCCACCTGTGCGTTCCCCCTCACTGTCGTGGTGGTCTTCTATGGAAAAGCCAACTTCCACTATTAATATGTCCTGGACTATCACTGTGGTAAAAAAAGAAGTAGAGAAATGCAAAAAAATGGGAGAAAATACTTAACCTCTTAAAGACCTAAAAAAAATTTAGATGTGGTTTCAACCAATCCTGAGTTAAAAATCATCTTGAAAAAATGCTTTCACTTCTATTTATCAATTTACTTACTTACTTACTTACTTACTTACTTACTTACTTACTTACTGCAGTACTGAGGATTGAACCCAGTGGCACTCTACCATGAAGCTATATCCCCAGCCTTTTCAATTATTTGGGGCGGGGAGCCTTGCAGAGTTTCAAATTTATGATCCTCCTGCCTTAGTCTCCCAATTACCTGGAATTACAGGCAGGTACCACTCTTCCCCATTAATTACTTACTTTTAAAATAAGGCTATTTTTAAAAAATTGAACTATAATTTGTACTCAAAGAATGCACAGATCTAAAGTGTACAGGTTTATAATATTTTACATATATATGAACTACCAAAAATCAGGATATAAAACATTTCTATCACTTTAGAAAATTCCTTCATGCTTCAACTGATATCACCCCTGAGCTCCAAACAAAAAAAGACCACAATTATTACTTGACCATTATAGCTTTTTTGCTAATTTTTGTACTTTATTTAAAGGAAACATACAGTATATATTTTTGTATCTGGCTTCTTTCACCCAGAAGATTTTTTTTAGATTTGTCAATGTTATTAATGTTCCAGTATTTGTGTTTCTAAAGTACCTGAATTATTCCACTGCATGATAAACCGTGGTTTGTCTTCTGTCCTTCTCTGAAAGGCATAATATTTGTTTGAGTTATTATGAATTTTTACACAAGAATTTTGTGAACTGTGAATTAATTTCCTTGGAAATATGCTAGGAATGGGATTGTTTTGAATAAAATAACTACATTTTAACTAAATTAAAAAATTACTAATATTTTTGAAAAGTAAGTGTATAGACTTCAAATTTCACCTTGAGTATCTATCAAAATAGCTAGAAAGCATGTTGTTTTCATCATTTAAATAACCAATAAGAGCAGAATAAAATGCAAATTAATGACTTTCCTTGACTTTATTAGAGGGATGAAGATTATAAGACAAAACAACTAACCAAAGTCTATAGGGAGAGATAAGCAACCAAAATAATCCAGGCATTTTTTAACTATGGGAGAACCCACTAGATACATAGAAGTTTATTTATAAAAAAAATCAAATAAAAATAGTTAATAGATTGCTAAAGACTAAGTATAGATTAGTTTAAGAGCATAAATACCCAGAGGGCTATAGATACAAGATGTTTTAATGACTTTTGGCACCTGGTTAGAGAGTCTGTATCTGGAGCTTCAACTTCAAATCCCGCTTTTAAAATCATTGAGAACTCCTTTCTCTCCTCTCTTTTCACAAACACCCTTTTCCCACTTTCAGGTTCCAGTGTGTCAGAAACCTTGTGTGGGTGTTCAGCAACATCTCTGTCCTTCTGTGTTCTTCCCACATCAGAGGGACAGAAAGTACGAGAACCTCGTTTCCCACACTCCCCCGACTGCAGGCCTTCATTTTAAAAGGTTCTGTCAAGATCAGCCAAACACTAGGCAGAGAGGAAGAAAGGAAAGGAAGAAAGCTGGTTCTTTTGGATCCCATAGCAGCAGCAGCAAACAACCCTGTGGAGGCAGGAACTAATCTCCTTGGTGCCAGGAGCTGTGTGTGAAGGCTCCTAGACAGCTGTTTCTGAATGTGGGTCACAGTAGCGTTGAATGAGCGTCTCTTTCACGGGAAGCTAGGGTTTCCATATATGGGGTGGTGTCACCTGCCCTAGTTTCCTTTTTTTTTCCAGATCTCACAACCATTTTATAACTTTTTTCTTTTTCAACTTCCTCTACACTAAGACATCAAGAGTCGTTCTTCATCTCTACCTGACCACGGTGGCACTGACCACAATAGTGGTTTACATCAGAGATGGTTCTAGATAACAGATCTGAGGAGGTAGGTTGGATGTCTGACCTGAGGGAATTGAATATGTTGATGATGTCACAGCCCATGGGAAAGGAGACCTGATAATTCCTGGTGAGCAATGACCCAACAGAGACTTTAAGTTATCGTGGCCTGAAATCAAATGTCTATGCAAAACTGAGCTTTGGAATAACACCATCGACCTTCAGGGTGGGAATGAACATTACAACATGACTACAGACTGCTGTTACTGACTGGAGTGGTAGACTTACAGAAAGAAAATGATAGGTTCAAGAATTATATTCCTCCTTCTAGTAAGGTTCAGATCATCAGAAATATTTTCTCTCTGGAAACTGATATAGGTTAATATCAGAATAAAACATCCAATTCTCCACATTGCAGAAGTACAAAGAAAATTATAAATCCACAATTTCTCCAGGTCTCTCTTATGTCAATTAGGACATTAATGGGACAATGATTGAAACCCTGTTAATTAGAATGGCAAAATACCAGTGGAATTAGACAAATCTCAGAGCCTTGAACCCTGAAATCTCCATTAACCCTCTTTGCTGTCAGAAGCAGCCCCTCCTCCCCGGAGGAGACTAGCTTTCCCTAAATTGAAGACCCTATGGTGACTCTACCTGGGCGGTTTTTTTTTTTTTTTAAGAGAGAGTGAGAGAGGAGAGGAGAGGAGAGGAGAGGGGGGAGAGAAAGAGAGAGATAGAGAGAGAGAGAGAGAGAGAGAGAGAGAGAATTTTTAATATTCATTTTCTAGTTCTCGGCGGACACAACATCTTTATTGGTATGTGGTGATGAGGAACGAATCCGGGCGGTACGCGTGCCAGGCAAACGCACTACTGCTTGAGCCACATCCCCAGCCCAATTGTTTTTAAGATGCTCATCCATCATCCCACATTGTCACCAGACTCTTAATTGGGGTCTGATCTTAGAACGCCTCAGGTAAGTGTATAAAATATAGCCCAGGAGAGTATAAGGGTCACACCAAAATAAAAGGTAAATATTTTACTGTATTTTGTTAATAGGAGCCTTAAGAATATATAAGAGAATTTGTTTGAGTCTTCTAGACCAAAGAAGTCAGGACATATTGCTGGATCATCTTGAATGCAGTCACAGGGACGTAATCACCAGAAATGTTAGGGCCAAGGATTTTCCTGAGCCATGGAAAGTGGCTATTAGACTCTCTTTTGTTGATGGACTGAAATCTGGACTCAGTGTTTGCTTAAGTTCAATGACCAATATGATCCTGGAATAATGGAGAGGCTGGTGATCAGAAATAAATAAGGTGTTGAATGGCGTGTTATGTGACCCCTTCCCTGGCCTCACAGCTGGATCTGGAGAAGGGCCTGGAGCACCAGCCTTCACCAAGGCCTCGTGGACATGCGTTCAGAAGGCAGCACCAGATCCTTGTGAAACCCACAGCCGCTGTCCTCGGCAGCCTGGGAAGACATTAACAGATGGCATCGTTGAAACGGGCTCCCTGATTTCAGTGAGAATTGGGGACCCTGAAGAAGAAGAGGCCATGTGGTGGAGCAGTGATCAGAACATTTGAATCTGTAGAGATTTTTGAAGGTGGTAAATGATCATGGTATTTATAGATGGGAAAAATTGGGCACCCTACTAGAATAGTGCCTGTCCCATGTAATGTGAAACTCTTCTTTTCACACTTCATTGGTGCATTGTAGTGGTCAATAATGGTGAAATTTTCTGACACATATTTGAACATGCACACAAAATAACCGTGAACTTTGGCCAATATCATTCCAATATTTCCCTTTTCCTCACCTGCTTCCCTGGTGCCTTAACTCTACTGATCATCCTTCAACTTTCATGATGAGACTCCCTTCCCAACTTTCTTACCTTTTCCCCCTCTAGCTTTAACAGAGGAAAAACATACAGCTCTTAACTTTCTGAGTAGCTTGTTTCCCTTAATGTTCTGAAGATCCATCCATCTTCCAGCATGACATAATTTCGTTCTTCTTTATGGCTGAATGAAATTCCAGTGTGCATATACCAGATGTTTCTTATTCATTCGTCCACTGATGTCACCTCGGCTGGTTCATGGGCATGTATGTGTCATTATAGTATGATGACTTCGATCCGCTGTGATAAATACCAAGCAGAGTTAGAGCTGGGTCGCAGGGTGGTCCATGGCTACTCCTGAGGAGCCTCCATCCCGATTTCCATGGTGGTTGTGCTGATTTACATGCCCAACAACAGGGTGAGAGTGCTCCTTTCTCTCCAATTCTCTCCTTGTGACACTCATTTCTATTTGTATTCTTGGTGGTTGCCTTTGTCACTGAAGTGAGATGAAATCTCAGGGTAGTCTTGACTTGCAAGTATTTTCATATATTTTTTGGCCACTCACATATTTTATTCTAAGACATATCTGTTTAGTTCATTTAGTTTCCCATTTGGAAATTGGGTTATTTGATAATTGCGTTATTTAATAATTGTGGGTTTGATGTTAAGTTTTTTGAGTTCTTTATTAATATTCTGAATATTCATTCTCTTTTAGAAGAGCACCTCATAAAGATTTTCTCCCTTTCCATAGGTTCTATCTTCATATTCTAATTGTCTCCTTTGCTGTGCAGAACCTTCTTAATTTGATGCCATCCTATTAGCTAACTTTTGGTGTTATCTCCTGAGATTTGGCATCCTATTGAGAAAGACATTGCCTCTGCCTGTAGGTTGGAGTATTGACTTTGTTTTTTCCTAGAAACTGCATAATTTCTGGTCTAGTGCCTGAGTCTTTAATGCATTTTGAGTTGATTTTTTGCAGGGTGAGCGATAGTTCAGGTCTCATTCTTCTGCATTTGGACAGGGGTGTAGAAGGACTGTTTAAGAGAGTAGATGTTAATGACTGGGGAGCAGAAAAACTGTTACAGAGAGCAGAAGTTGGAGACTGAGGTGCAGAAGGACTTTTAAAGATAGCAGAGTTTGGAGACTGGGGTGCACAATGATCATTGCAGAGAGCAGAGTTTTCAGACTGAGGTGCATAAGGACTGTTGCAGAGAGCAGATGTTGGAGACTGGCGTTCAGAATGACTGTTGCAGAGAGCAGAGGTTAGAGACTGGGGTGAAGAAGGACTGTCACAGAGAGCAGAGGTTGGAGACTAGTGTGCAGAAGGACTGTTACGGAGAGCAGAGTTTGGAGACTTGGTTGCAGAAGGATCTTACAGAAAGCAGAGTTTGGAGACTGAGGTGAAGAAGGACTGTAACAGAGGCAGAGTTTGTAGACTGTGGTGCAGAAGAACTGATACAGAACGCAGAGGTTGGAGACTAGGGTGCAGAAGGACAATTACAGAGTGCAAAACTTGGAGACTGCGGTAAAGAAGGACTGTTATAGAGAGCAGAGTTTGGAAATTGGGGATCAGAAGGCCTGTTTCATAGAACAGAGGTTGGAGACGGGGTTTCAGCAGGACCGTTGAAGAAAGCAGACTGGTGACTTGGTTGGAGAAGGAATTTCACAGAGAGCAGAGTTTGGAAACTGGGGTGCAGAAGGACCTTACAGAGAACTCAGGTTGGAGACTGGGGTGTAGAAGGAGTGTTAAGGAGAGGAGACGTTGGAGACTGGGGTGCTGAAGGATCATTGCAGATAGCAGAGGTTTTAGACTGGGGTGCAGAAGTACGGTTGCAGAGAGCAGAGGTTGGTGACTGAGGTGCAAGAAAAACTGTTACAGAGAGCAGAGTTTGAAGAGTGAGGTGCAGAAGGTTCGTTGAAGACAGCAGAAGTTGGAGACGAAGTTGCAGAAGAATCATTGAGAGAGCACAGGTGGAGAATGGACTGCAGATGGATCGTTACAGAGAGCAGAGGTGGGAGACTGGGGTGCAGAAGGACTGTTACAAAGAGAACAGGTTAAAGACTGGGGTGCAGAAGGAATGTTGCAGAAAGCAGAGTTTGGAGACTGGGGTGCAGAAGGACTGTTGCAGAGAGAAGAGTTTGGAAACTGAGATGAAGAATTACTGTTACACAGAGAAGACGTTGGAGATTGGGATGAAGAATTATGATACAGAAAGCTGAGGTGGGAGCCTGGGGTGCAGAATGACTGTTAAAGAGAATAGAGGTTGGAGACTGGCGTGCAGAATGACTGTTTCAGAGAGCAGAGTTTGGAGAGTTGGGTGCAGAATGTCTGCTACAGGGAGCAGAATTTGGAGACTGGGTTGCAGAAGGACTGTTATAGAGAGCAGACTTTTGTGCTGGGTTGAAGAAGGACTGTTATAGAGAGCAGAGTTTTGAGGCTGGTTTGCATAAGGATCTTACAGAGAGCAGAGGTTGGAGACTGAGGTGCAGGACGACTGTTACAGAGAGCAGTGGTTGGAGATTGGGGTGCAGAAGGATCATGCAGAGAGCAGAGGTTTCAGACTGAGGTGCGAAAGGACTGTTACAGAGAGCAGAGGTTGGAGACTGAGGTGCAGAAAGACGGTTACAGAGAGCAGAGTTTGGTGATTGAGGTGCAGAAGGACTGTTACAGAAAGCAAAGGTTGAAAATTGGGGTTCAGCAGGACCGTTACAGAGAGCAGAGGTTTTAGACTGTGGTATACAAAGACTGTTACAGAGAGCAGAGGTTGGAGAATATGGTGCAGAAAGACTGTTACAGAGAGCAGAGGTTGGAGACTAGGATGCAGAAGGACTGTTACACACAGCAGAGGTTGAAAACTGGGGTGTAGAAGGACTGCTGCAGAGAGCAGAGATTGGAGACTTGGGTGCAGAAGGATTGTTACAGAGAGCAGAGGTTGAGACTGGGGTCTAGAAAGACTGTAGCAGAGAGCAGGGGTTTGAGACTAAGGTGCAGAGGGACAGTTACACAGAGTACAGGTTGGAGATTGGGGTGCAGAAGGACTGATACATAAAGTATAGGTTGGAGACTCGGGTGTATATGTACCCTTACAGAGAGCAGAGGTTGGAGACTGAGGTGCAGAATGACCATTGCAGAGAAAAGAGGTGGAGACAGAGGTGCAGAAGGATTGTTACAGAGAGACGAGGTTGGAGACTGGAGTGCAGAAGGACTGTTTCAGATAGCAGAGTTTGGAGAATGGGATAAAAAAGGACTGTGACAGGGAGCAGGTGTTGGAGATGTGGGTGCAAAAGGACTGTTGCAGAAATCCGAATTTGGAGACTGAGTTTAGGAAGGACTGTTACAGAGAGCAGAGATTGGAGACTGGTGTTCAGAAAGACTGATACAGAAAACAGAGGTTTAAGACTGGGCTGCAGAAGGACCGTTGCAGAAAGCAGAGTTTGGAGACTGCAATAAAGGAGGACTGTTACAGAAAGCAGAGATTGGAGAATGGTTTATAGAAGAACAGTTTTAGAGTGCAGATTTTGGAGACTGGGGTGCAGAAGTACTGTTGAAGAGAGCAAAGTCTGGAGACTGGGGTGCAGAATTATTGTTACAGAAAGCAGATGTTTAGACTGGGGTGCAGAAGGACAGTTACAGAGAGCAGAGGTTGGAGACTGTGGTACAGAAGTACTGTTGCAGAGAGCAGAGGTTAGAGAATGGGGTGCAGAAGAACTGTTACATAGAGCAGATGTTAGTGAATGGGGTGCAGAAGTAATGTTGCAGAGTTCAGAGGTTGAAGACAGAGGTTCAGAAGGACGGTTACAGAGAGTAGAGGTTGAAATCCGTGGTTCAGAAAAACTTATACACAAAGCAGAGGTTTGAGACTGGGGTGCAGAAGGATCGTTACAGAGAGAAGAGGTTAGAGACTGCGGTACAGAAGGACTGTTTCAGAGAGCAGAGGTTGGAGACTGGGGAGTAGAAGGACTGATGCAGAGAACAGATGTTGGAGACTGGGTTGCAGCAAGATCTTACAGAGAGCAGAGGTTGGAGACTGAAGTGCAGAAGAACTGTTACAGAGGGTGGAGGTGGGAGACTGAGGTGCAGAAGGACAGTTGCATGAGCAGAGGTTGGAGACTGAGGTGCAGAAGGACTGTTGCATAGAGCAGAGGTTTTAGACTGGAATGTAGAAGGACTCTTGCAGAGAGTAGACGTTGGAGATTGGGGTCCAGAAGGACTGTAGCAGAGAGCAGACTGGAGACTAATGTGCAGAAGTACAGTTACACAGAGCAGAGGTTGGAGATTAGGGTGCAGAAGGAGTGACACGGAAAGCAGAGGTTCGAGACTCAGGTGCAGAAGTACCCTCAGAGAGAGCAGAGGTTGGAGAATGCAGTACAGAAAAACTGTTACAGAGAGCAGAAATTGGGGACTGGAGTGGAGAATGACTGTTGAAGAGAGCAGATGTTGGAGACTCGGGTGCAAAAGGACTGCTGTAGAGAGCAGAAGATAGAGAGTGGGGTTTAGAAGGACTGTTGCAGGGACCAGAGGTTGCAGACTGAGTTGCAGAAGGACTGATGTAGGAAACAGGTGTTTGAGCCTGGGGTGCAAAAGGATCGTTTAGGCGAGCAGAGTATAAAGACTAGGGTGTAGAAGGACTTTTGCAGAGAGCAGATGTTGGAGACATGGGTGCAGAAGGACTGTTGTTTAGAGCAGTGTTTGGAGACTGAGGTACAGAAGGACTGTTACAGAGAACAGAAGTTGGAGCCTGGGGTGCAGATGGATTATTGCAGAGAGCAGAATTTTCAGACTGAGGTACAGAACAACTGTTGCAGGAAGCAGATATTGGAGACTTGGGTTCACAAGGACTGTTGCAGCTAGCAGAGGTTTTAGACTGGGGTGCAGAAGGATCGTTGTAGAGAGCAGAGGTTGGAGACTGAGGTGCAGAAGGATCGTTGCAGAGAGCAGAGGTTAGAGTCTGGGGTGCAGAAGGATCGTTACAGAGAGCATAGTTTGGAGACTAGGGTTCAGAAGGACGTTTACAGAGAGCATAGGTTAAAGACTTGGGTGCAGACGGAATGTTGCGGAGAGCAGAGGTTGGAAATTTGTTTGAAGAAAGACTGTAGCAGAAAGCAGAGGTTGGAGACTGAGGTGCAGAAGGACTTCTGCAGAGAGCAGAGGTTAAAGACTGGGCTGCAGAAGGAATGTTACAGAGAGGAGACGTTGGAGACTGGGTTTCAGAAGGATCTTACAGAGAAAACAGTTTGGAGACTGAGGTTCAGGACTGTTACAGAGAGCAGAGGTTCGAGACTGAGGTGCAGAAGGATCGTTATAGAGAGCAGAGGTTGGAGACTGGGGTGCAGACGGACTTTTACAGAGAGCAATGGTTTGATACTGGGGTGCAGAAGAAATGTTACAGAGAGCAGAGTTTGGAGACTTAGATTCAGAAGGACTGATGCTGAGAGTAGAGGTTGAAGATTGGCGTGCAGAAGGACTGTTGCATAGAGCAGAGGTTTTAGACTGCAGTGTAGAAGGACTGTTGCAGAGAGTAGAGTTTGGAAATTGGGGTCCAGAAGGAGTGTAGCAGAGAGCAGAAGTTGGAGACTAGGGTGCAGAAGTACAGTTACACAGAGCACAGTTTGGAGACTGGGATGCAGAAGGACTGACACTGAAAGCAGATGTTGGAGACTCGGGTGCAGAAGTACCCTTACCGAGAGCAGAGTTTGGAGAATGCAGTACAAATAGACTGTTACAGAGAGCAGAAGTTGGAGACTGGGGTGGAGAATGACTGTTGCAGAGAGCAGATTTTGGAGACTAGGGTGCAAAAGAACTGTAGCAGAGAGTAGAGGATGGAGACTGGGGTGCAGTAGGACTGTTGCAGAGAGCAGAGGTTTTACACTGGGATGTAGAAAGACTGTTGCAGAGAGTAGAGGTTGCAGACTAAGTTGCAGAAGGACAGTTACACAGAGCACAGGTTGGAGACTGGAATTCAGAAGGACTGATACAGAAAGCAGAGGTTGGAGACTCGGGTGCAGAAGTACCCTTACAGAGAGCAGAAGTTTGAAAATGCAGTACACAAGTACTATTACAGAGAGCAGAGTTTGGAGACTGGGGTGGAGAATGACTGTTGCAGAGAGCAGATGTTGGAGACTGAGTTGCAGAAGGACTTTTACAGATGGCAGAGTTTGGAGATTGTGGTGCAAAACGACTGATACAGAAAGCAGATGTTTGGTACTGGGGTGCATAAGGACCCTAACAGAGAACAGAGGTTGCAGACTGCGGTACAGAAGGACTGTTACAGAGAGCAGAGGTTGGAGACTGGGGTGCAAAAGAACTGATGTAGAGAACATATGTTGGATACTGGGGTGCAGAAGTATCGTTGGGGCGAGCAGAGAATGGAGACTGGAGTGTAGAAGGACTGAGGCAGAGAGCAGAGTTTGGAGACTGGGGTGCAGAAGGATCGTTGGGGTGAGCAGAGTATGGAGACTGTGGTTTAGAAAAACTGTTGCAGAGAGCAGAGGTTGAAGACTGGGGTGTCGAAGGACTGTTTCAGAGAGCAGAGGTTGGAGACTTGGGTGCAGAAGGACTGTTGTAGAGAGCAGAGGTTGGAGACTGGGGTGCAGAATATCGTTGGAGAGAGTAGAAGTTAGAGACGGGCGTTCTGAAGGCCTCGTACAGAGAGCAGAGTTTGGAGACTGAGATACAGAAGGCCTGTAGAGAGCAGAGTTTAGAGACTGGGTGCAGAAAGACTGTTACAGAGAGCAGAGTTTGAATACTGGGTTTCCGAAGGGTCTTACAGAGAGCAGAGTTTTGAGACTGAGGTATAGAAGGACTGTTACTAAGAGCAGAGGTTGGAGATTGCGTGCAGAAGTATTATTGCAGAGAGAAGGGATTTCAGACTGAGGTACACAAAAACTGTTGCACAGAGCAGATGTTGTAAACTGGGTTACAAAAGGACTGTTATAGCGAGCACAGGTATGAGACTGGGTTGCAGAAGGATCGTTGCAGAGAGCAGAGGTTGGAGACTGGGGTGCAGATTGACTGACACAGAGAGCAGAGTTCTGAGACTGGGGTGCAGAAGGTCTGTTACAGAGAGCAGAGTTTGGAGACTGGGGTAATGAAGGACAGTTACAGAGAGCGGAGTTTGGAGACTAAATTGCAGAAAAATCTTACAGAGAGCAGAGGTTGGAGACTGAAGTGCAGAAGCACTGTTACAGAGTGTTTAGGTTGGAGACTGAGGTGCAGAAGGACAGTTGCAGAGAGCAGAATGTTGGAGAGTGAGGTGCAGAAGGACTGTTGCAGAGAGCAGAGGTTCTAGACCGGGATGTAGAAGGACTGTTGCAGAGAGTAGACATTGGAGATTGGGGTCCAGAAAGACCGTAGCAGAGAGCAGACTTGAAGACTAAGGTGCAGAAGTACAGTTACACAGAGCAGAGGTTGGAGATTGTGGTGCAGAAGGACTGATACAGAAAGCAGAGGTTCGAGACTCAGCTGCAGAAGTGCCCTCAGAGAGAGCAGAGGTTGGAGAATGCAGTACAGAAGAACTGTTACAGAGAGCAGAGATTGGAGACTGGGGTGAAGAATGACTGTTGAAGAGAGCAGATGTTGGAGACTGGGGTGCAAAAGGACTGCTGCAGAGAGAAGAAGATGGAGAGTGGGGTGAAGAAGGACTGTTGTAGAGACCATAAGTTGCAGACTGAGTTGCAGAAGGACTGATGTACGGAACAGATGTTGGAGCCTGGGGTGCAGAAAGATCGTTTAGGCTAGCAGAGTATGGAGACTAGGGTGTAGACGGACTTTTGCAGAGAGCAGATGTTGGAGACTTGGGTGCAGAAGGACTGTTGCATAGAGCAGTGATTGGAGACTGAGGTACAGAAAAACTGTTACAGAGAGCAGAAGTTGGAGCCTGGGGTGCAGATGGATTATTGCAGAGAGCAGAGTTTTCAGACTGAGGTACAGAACAACTGTTGCAGGAAGCAGATGTTGGAGACTTGGGTTCACAAGGACTGTTGCAGCTAGCAGAGGTTTGAGACTGGGATCCAGAAGGATCATTGCAGAGAGCAGAGGTTGTAGACTGAGGTGCAGAAAGATCGTTGCAGAGAGCAGAGGTTCGAGACTGGGGTGCAGAATGATCGTTACAGAGAGCACAGGTTGGAGACTTGGGTGCAGAAGGAATGTTGCGGAGAGCAGAGGTTGGAGAATTGTTTG
>NW_027525931.1:0-12879 GCF_052094955.1 Ictidomys tridecemlineatus
ACTATTACAGAAAGCAGAGGGTGGCAATTGGGGAGCAGATGGACCATTACAAAGAGAAGAGGTTGGAGACTGGAATACAAAAGGACTTTTACAGAGAGCAGAGTTTGAAGACTGGGTAGAAGAAGGATCGTTGCAGAGAGCAGATGTTGGAGACTGGGGTGCAGAAGGCCTATTACACACAGAGCAGAGTTTGAAGACTGGGGTGTAGAGGGCCAGTTATGGAGAGCAGAGTTTGGAGTCTGGGGTGCAGGAGACTCTTACAGAGAGCAGCGTTTGGAGAATGGGTTGCAGAAGAACCTTACAGAGAGCAGAGGTTAGAGACTGAGGTGCAGAAGGACTTTTACAGAGAGTAGATGGTGGAGACTGGGGTGCAGAAGGAGTGTTACTGAGAGCAGAGTTTGGAGATTGGGGTGCAGACGAACTGTTACTAGAGCACAGGTTGGAGACAGGGGTGCAGAAGAACTGTTTCAGAGAGAAGATTTTGGAAACTGGGATGTAGAAGGACCGTTGCAGAGAGCAGAGGTTGGAGCCCGGGGAGAAGAAGGATCGTTGCAGAGAGCAGATGTTAGAGACTGGGGTGCAGAAGGAGTATTAAAGAGAGCAGAGGTTGGAGACTGAGGTGCAGAAAGATCATTTCTGAGTGCAGAGGTTTGAGACTGTGGTGCAGAAAGACTGTTACAGATTGCAGAAGTTGGAGACTGAGGTGCAGAAGGACTTATACAGAGAGGAGAGGTTGGAGACTGGGGTGCAAAAGGATTATTACAGAGAGCAGAGAATGGAGACTGGGGTGCAGAAGGATCATTGCAGAGAGCAGAGGTTGGAGAATGAGGTACAGAAGGATCGCTAAGGAGAGCAGAGGTTGGAGATTGGGGTGCAGCAGGACAGTTACAGAGAGCACAGTTTGGAGACTTGGGTGTAGAAGAAATGTTGCAGAGAGCAGAGGTTGGAGACTGGGGTGCAGAAGTACTGTAGCAGATAGAAGAGGTTGTAGACTGGGGTGCAGAAGGAGTGTTGCAGAGAGCAGTTGTTGAAGACTGGGATGCAGAAGGATCATTGCAGAGAGCAGAGTTTTGAGACTGCGCTTTAGAAAGACTGTTGCAGAGAGCAGATGATGGAGACTGAGGTGCAGAAGGATCATTACAAATAGAAGAGGTTGGAGACAGGGGTGCAGAAGGCCTGTTACAGAGAGCAGAGTTTGGAGACTGGGGTGCAGAAGACCTGTTACAGAGAGCAAAGGTTGGAGACTACGGTGCAGAAGGATTGTTGCAGACAGCAGAGGTTTCAGACTGAGGCTTAGAAGGACTGTTACAGAGAGCAGAGGCTGGAATCTGAGGTGCAGAAAGACTGTTACAGAAAGCAGAGGTTTTCAACTGGGGTGCAGAAAGACCGATATAGAGAGAAGAGTTTGGATACTGCGGTACAGAAGGACTGTTAGAGAGAGCAGAGTTTGGAGACTTTGGTGCAGAAGGACCGTTGTAGAGAGCAGATGTTGGAGACTACGGTTCAGAAGGACTGTTACCGAGAGCAGGCATTGGAGACTGAGGTGCAGAAGAATTGATACAGAGAGCAGAGTTTAAATACTGGGGTGAAGAAGGACTGTTACAGAGAAAAGAGGTTGGAGAAAGGGATGCAAAAGGATCTTAGAGAGAGCGGAGTCTGGAGCCTGGGATGCAGAAGGACTGTTGGAGAGAGCAGAGGTTGGAGACTGAGGTTCAGAAGGATCGTTGCAGAGAAAAGAGTTCGGAGACTGGGGTACAAAAAGACTGTTACAGAGAGCAGAGATTCGAGATTGGGGTGCCGAAGAACTGTTACAGAGAGTAGAGGTTGGAGACTGGGGTGCAGTAAGCCTGTTACAGAGAGCAGAGTTTGGAGACTGAGGTGCAGAAGGACTGTTTCAGACGGCAGAGTTTTGAGACTTAGGTGCAGAAGGATTTGTACAGAGAGAAGAGGTTGGAGACTAGGTGTAGAAGGACTGTTACAGAGTACAGAGTTTGACAACTGTGGTGCAGAAGGTTCGTTGCAGAAAGTAGACATTGGAGACTGAGGTGCAGAAGAATCGTTACAGAGAGCAGTGATTGGAGACTGGGGTCAGAAATACAGTTACATCCATTCGTCTATTGAAGGGCATCTAGGTTGGTTCCACAGTCTTCCTATTGTGAATTGTGCTGCTATGAACATCGATGTAGCAGTGTCCCTGTAGCATGCTCTTTTTAGGTCTTTAGGGAATAGACCCAGAAGGGGGATAGCTGGGTCAAATGGTGGTTCCATTCCCAGCTTTCCAAGAAATCTCCATACTGCTTTCCAAATTGGCTGCACCAATTTGCAATCCCACCAACAATGTACAAGTGTACCCTTTTCCCCACATCCTCGCCAGCACTTATTGTTGTTTGACTTCGTAATGGCTGCCAATCTTACTGGAGTGAGATGGTATCTTAGGGTGGTTTTGATTTGCATTTCTCTGACTGCTAGAGATGGTGAGCATTTTTTCATGTACTTGTTGATTGATTGTATGTCCTCCTCTGAGAAGTGTCTGTTCAAGTCCTTGGCCAATTTGTTGATGGGATTATTTGTTATCTTATTGTCTAATTTTCTGAGTTCTTTATATACTCTGGATATTAGAGCTCTATCTGAAGTGTGAGGAGTAAAGATTTGTTCCCATGATGTAGGCTCCCTATTTACCTCTCTTATTGTTTCTTTTGCTGAGAAAAAACTTTTTAGTTTGAGTAAGTCCCATTTGTTGATTCTAGATGTTAACTCTTGTGCTATGGGTGTCCTATTGAGGAATTTGGAGCCCGACCCCACAGCATGTAGGTCGTAGCCAACTTTCTCTTCTATCAGATGCCGTGTCTCTGATTTGATATCAAGCTCCTTGATCCATTTTGAGTTAACTTTTGTGCATGGCGAGAGAAAGGGATTCAATTTCATTTTGTTGCATATGGATTTCCAATTTTCCCAGCACCATTTGTTGAAGATGCTATCCTTCCTCCATTGCATGCTTTTAGCCCCTTTATCAAATATAAGAAAGTTGTAGTTTTGTGGGTTGGTTTCTGTGTCCTCTATTCTGTACCATTGGTCCACCCGCCTGTGGCATTTATACACAATGGAGTATTACTCTGCATTAAGAAATGACAAAATCATAGAATTTGGAGGGAAATGGATGGCATTAGAGCAGATTATGCTAAGCGAAGCTAGCCAAGCCCTAAAAAACAAATGCCAAATGTCTTCTTTGATATAAGGAGAGTAATTAAGAACAGACTAGGGAAGAAGAGCACAAGAAGAAGACCATCATTAAACAGGGTTGAGAGGTGGGAGGGAAAGGGAGAGAGAAGGGAAATAGCATGGAAATGGAACGAGACCCTCAGGTTTATACAAAATTACATACAAGAGGAAGTGAGGGGAAAGGGAAAAATAATACAAGGGGGAGGAATGAATTGCAGTAGTGGGGGTAGAGAGAGAAGAGGGGAGGGGAGGGGAGGGGAGGGGGGATAGTAGAGGATAGGAAAGGCAGCAGAATACAACAGCCACTAGGATGGCAATATGTAAAGCAATGGAAGTGAAACTGATGTGATTCTGCAAGTTGTATAAGGGGCAATATGGGAGTGCATAACCCACTTGAATCAAAATGTAAAATATGATATATCAAGAACTATGTAATGGAGGGGTAAGACAAGATAATACAAATGGAAGAAATGATTTACAGTAGAAGGGGTAGAGAAAAAAGGGGAGGGGAGGGGAAGGGAGGGGGGATAGTAGAGAATAGGACTGACAGCAGAATACATCAGACACTAGAAAGGCAATATGTCAATCAATGGAAGGGTAACTGATGTGATACAGCAATCTGTATACGGGGTAAAGTTGGGAGTTCATAACCCGCTTGAATCAAACTGTGAAATATGATGTATTAAGAACTGTGTAAGGTTTTGAACGACCAACAATAAAAAAATAAATAAAATAAAAAAATAAATATAAATAAATAAATAAATAAAAAGGAAAAAAAAAAGAAATACAGTTACAGAGAGCACAGTTTGGAGACTCGGGTGCAGAAGAAATGTTGCAGTGAGCAGAGCTTGGAGACTGTGGTACAGAAGTACTGTTACAAAGAGCAGAGGGTGGAGACTGGGGTGCAGAAGGAATGTCACCTAGAGCAGAGTTTGAAAACTGGGGTGGAGAAAGATGTTACAGAGAGCAGAGGCTTGAGACTGGGGTCAGAAGGACTGTTGCAGAGTACAGACGTTGGAGACTGGAGTGCAGAAGGATCATTGCAGAGAGCAGAAGTTGGAGCCTGGGGTGCAGAAGAAATGTTGAAGAGAGGAGAGGTTGGAGACTGGGGTGCACAAGGACTGTAGCAGAGAGCAGAGGTTGGAGACTGGGGTGCAGAGGACTGTTACAGAGAGCAGACTTTGAAAACTGAGTTGCAGAAGACCTGTTACAGACAGCAGATATTTGAGACTGGGGTGCAGAAGGATTGTTACAGATTGCACAGTTGGGATACTGTTGTTTAGAAAGATTGTTGCAGAGAGTAGGGGTTTCAGACTGTGGCTTAGAAGGACTGTTACAGAGAGCAGAGGTTGGAGTTTGAGGTGCAGAAGGACTGTTTCAGAAAACAGAGGTTGGCTTTTGGTGTGTAGAAGTACCGTTATAGAGAGAAGAGGTTGAAGACTGCGGTACAGAAGGACTGTTACAGTGAGCAGAGTTTGGAATCTGGGGTGCAGAAGGACTGTTACAAAGAGCAGACGTTGGAGACAGAGGTGCAAAAGGATTGTTACAGAGAGCAGAGGTTGGAGACTGGGGTGCAGAAGGACCATTAGAGAGAGCAAAGAATGGAGACTGAGGTGCAGAATGACTTTTACAGAGAGCATAGGTTGGAGTCTGAGGTGCAGAAGGATCTTTGCAGAGAGAAAAGTTTGGAGACTGGGGTGCAGAAGGACTGTTACAGAAAGAAGAGGTTGGCAATTGGGGAGCAGATGGACCGTTACAAAGAGAAGTGGTTGGAGAATGCGATACAAAAGGACTTTTACAGAGAGCAGAGTTTGGAGACTTGATAGAAGGAGGATCGATGCAGAGAGCAGATGTTGGAGACTGGGGTGCAGAAGGACTGTCACAGAGAGCACAGGTTGGAGACTGGGGTGCAGAAGAAATGTTGCAGAGAGCAGAGTTTGGAGACCTGGGTTCAGAAGGACTGATAGAGAGAGAAGAGTTTGGAGACTGGGGTGCAGAAGGACCGTTACAGATTGCAGAAGTTGGATACTAAGGTGCAGAAGGACTTTTACAGAGAGGAAAGGTTGGAGACAGGGGTGTCAAAGGATTCTTACAGAGAGCAGAGGATGGAGACTGGGGTACAGAAAGAGTGTTACAGAGAGCAGAGTTTGGATATTGGGGTTCAGAAGAACTGTTACAGAAAGCAGAGGTTGGAGACTGTGGTGCAGAAGGCCTGTTACAGAGAGCAGAGTTTGGACATGAGGTGCAGAAGGATCGTTACAGAGAGCAGAGGTTGGACACTGATGTGCAGAAGGACTGTTACAGAGAGCAGAGCTTGGAGACTGGGGTGCAGAAGGACTGTTGCAGAGAGCATAGGTTGGAGACTGGGATGCAGAAGGATCGTTGCAGAGAGCAGAGGTTGGAGACTGGAGTGCAGTAGGATAGTTACAGAGAGCACAGTTTGGAAACTAAGATGCAGAAGAAATGTTGAAGAGAGAAGAGTTTGTAGACTGGGGTGCAGAAGGACTGTAGCAGAGAGCAGAAGTTGGAGACTGGTGTGTTAAAGGACTGTTGCAGAGAGCAGACGTTGGAGACTGGGATGCAGAAAGATCGTTGCAGAGAGCAGATGTTGGATACTGGGGTATAATAAGACGTTTGCAGATAGCAGAGGTTGGAGACTGGGGTGCAGAATGTCTGTTGCAGAGTGCATAGTTTGTAGCCTGGGTTCAGAAGGACAGCTGAAGAGAACAGAGTTTATATACTGGGGTGCACAAGGGCCGTTGCAGAGAGATGAGTTTGGAGACTGAGGTGCAGAATGACTGTTACAGAGAGGAAAGTTTGGAGAATGGGGTGCCAAAGGATCTTATGGAGAGAAGACGTTAGAGACTGGGATGCAGAAGAATCGTTGCAGAGAGCAGAGGTTGGAGACTGGGGTGTAGAAAGACTTTTGCAGAGAGCAGAGGTTGGAAACTGGGGTGCAGAAGGCCTTTTACAGAGAGCAGAGTTTGGAGACTGGGTTGCAAGAGACCTGTTACAGAGAGCAGGTGTTAAAGACTGGGGTGCGGAAGGATTGTTACAGATAGAACTGTTTGGAGACTGTTGTTCAGAAGGATTGTTTCAGAGAGCAGAAGTTTCAGACTGAGGCTTAGAAGGACTGTTACAGAGAGGAGAGGTTGGAAATTGGGGTGCAGAAGGAGCATTATAGAGAGAAAAGTTTGGAGTCTGGGGTGCAGAAAGACCATTGCAGAGAGCAGATGTGGAAGACTGGGGTGCAGTAAGACTGTTACAGAGAGCAGACGTTAGAGACAGAGGTGCAGAAGGATTGTTACAGAGAGCAGAGATTAGAGACTGGGGTGCAGAAGGACAATTACAGAGAGCAAAGGATGGAGCCTGAGGTGCAGAAGGACTTTTACAGAGAGCCTAGGTTGGTGACTGAGGTGTAGAAAGATTGGTGCAGAGAGAAGAGTTTGGAGTCTGGGTTGCAGAAGGACTGTTACAGAAAACAGATGTAGGCAATTACGGAGCAGATGGACCCTTACAAAGAGAAGAGGTTTGAGACAGCGATACAAAAGAACTTTTATGGAGAGCAGAGTTTGGAGACTGGATAGAAGAAGGATTGTTGCAGAGAGCAGATACTGGAGACTGGGGTGCAGAAGGACTCCTACTGAGAGCACAGGTTGGAGACTGGGGTGCAGAAGAAATGTTGCAGACAGCAGAGTTTGAAGACTTGGGTGCATAAGGACATTGGCAGAGAGCAATGTTTGGAGTCTGTGGTGCAGAAGGACTGATACAGAGATCAGAGGTTGGAGACTGGGGTGCAGAAAAATCGTTTCAGTGAGCAGAGGTTGGAAACTAAGGTGCAGAAGGATCGTTACACAGAGCAGATTTTGGTTACTGGTGTGTAAAAGGACTGCTGCAGAGAGCAGAGTTTGAAGACTGTGCAAAAGAACTGATACAGAGAGCAGATGTTGGAGACTGGGGTGCAGAAGTACTGTAGCAGAGAGCAGAGGTTAGAGACTGAGGTGCAGAAGGACTGTTGCAGAGAGCAGAGGTTGGAGACTGGGGTGCAGAATGACTTTTGCAGAGAACAGAGTGTCGAGACTGGGGTTCTGAGAAACCGTTGCAGAGAGCAGAAGTTGGAGACTGAGTTGCAGAAGGATTGTTACAGAGAGCAGAGGTTAGAGACTGGGGTGCAGAAGGACTGTTGCAGAGAGCAGTGGTTGGAGAGTGAGGTGAAGAATGATCGTTGCAGAGAGAAGAGTTTGGAGACTGGTGTGCAGGAGGCCTGTTACAGAGAGCAGAGATTGGAGACTGAGGTGCAGAAGGACTCTTAATGATAGAACAATTTTGAGACTGGGTTGCAGAAGGATCTTACAGAGAGCATTTTTGTAGACTGAGGTTCAGAATGACTGTTACATACAGCAGAGTTTGGAAACTCGGTTGCTGAAGGATTTTTGCAGAGCCGAGTTTTCAGACTGAGGTGTAGAAGGACCTTTACAGTGAGCATATTTTGGAGACTGTGGTACACAAGGACTATTACAGAGAGCAGAGTTTGGAGACTGGGGAGCAGAAGGACTGTTGCGGAATACAGAGGTTGGAGGCTGAGGTACAGAAGGAGTGTTACAGAGAGCTGAGGTTGGAGACTCGGGTGCAGAAGGATAATTGCAGAGAGCAGGTTTTTCAGACTGAGGTACAGAAGAACTTTTGCAGAGAGCAGATGTTGGAGATTGGGGTGCACAAGGTCTGTTGCAGCGAACAGAGATTGGAGACTGGGGTGCAGAGGGATCGTTGCAGACAGCAGAGGTTGGAAAGTGGGGTGCAGAAGGCCTTTTACAGAGAGCAGAGATTGGAGACTGAGGTGCAGAAGGACTGTTACAGAGAGCAGAGTTTAGAGACTGGGGTTCATACGAACTGTTGCAGAACAGATTATGGAGACTAGGGTGTAGAAGGACTATTACAGAGAGCAGAGATTGGAGACTGGGGTGCAGAAGGACTGTTGCAGAGATCAGAGAATGGATACTGGGTTGGATAAGGACTGTTGCAGAGAGCAGATGTTGGAGACTGGGGTGCAAAAGGAATGTTGAAGAGAGCAGTAATTGGAGACTGGTTGCATATGGACTATTGCAGACAGCAGAGGTTGCAGACTGAAGTGCAGAAGGACTGATACAGATAGCAGAGTTTCGAGAATGTGGTGCAGAAGGACTGATACAGAAAGGAGAAGTTGGACAATGTGGTGCAGAAGAACCCTTACAGAGAGCAGAGGTTGGAGACTGCGGTACAGAATGACTGTTACAGAGAGCAGAGGTTTTCTACTGGGGTGCAGAATAACTGTTTTAGAGAACAGAGTTTGGAGACTTCGGTGCAGAAGGACCATTGCAGAGAGCAGTGTTTGAAGACTGGGTTTCAGAAAAATCTAACAGAGAGCAGAGTTTGCACACTGAGGTGCAGAAAGACTGTTGCAGAGAGGAGAGGTTGGAGATTGGTGCGCAAAAAGACTTTTACAGAGAACAGAGTTTGGAGTTTGAGGTGCAGAAGGACTGTTACAGAGAGCAGAGGTTGGAGACTGGGGTGCAGAATGACTGATACATAACGCAGAGTTTGGAGACTCTTGTGCGTAAGGACCATTACAGAGAGGAGAGGTTGCAGACTGCAGTACAGAAGGACTGTTCCAGAGAGGAAAGGTTGGATACAGGTGTGCAAAATTATCTTACAGAGAGCATAGGTTGGAGACTGGGGTGCAGAAGGACTGATACAGAGGGCAGAGTTGGGAGACTGTTGTGCAGCAGCATCTTACAGTGAGCGAAGTATGGATACTGAGGTGCAGAAAGACTGTTGCAGAGAGCAGAGGTTGGAGACTGGGGTGCAGAACGACTGTTAAAGTGAGCAGAGTTTGGAGATTTGGGTGCAGAAAGCTTGTTACAGAGAGAAGAGCTTGGAGACTGGAGTGCAGAAGGCCTCTTACAGAGAGCAGAGTTTGGAAACTGAAGTGCAGAAGGACTGTTGCAGAGAACAGAAGTTGGAGACTGGGGTGCATAACAACAGTTGCTGAGAGAAGAGTTTGGAAACTGATGTGCATAAGGACTTTTACAGAGAGCACAGGTAGGAGACTGGGGTGCAAAATGAATGTTGCAGAGAGCAGAGGTTGGAGACTGGGGTGCAGGAGGACTGTTACAGAAAGCAGAGGTTAGAGACTTAGGTGCAGAAAGACTGTTAAAGAGAGCAGATGTTGGAGAGTGGGTTAAGAAGGACTTATAGAGAAAGCAGATGTTGGAGACTTGGGTGCAGAAGGAACGATAAAGAGAGCAGAGTTTGGAGACTCCGGTACACAAGGACTGCTAAAGAGTGCAGAGGTTGGAGACTGGGGTGCAGAAAGACTGTTGCAAAGAACAGAGGTTGGAGACTGGGGTGCAAAAGCACCTTTGCAGAGATCAGAGGTTGGATACTTAGGTGCAGAATTATTGTTACAGAGAGCAGAGTTTGGAGACTCGGGTGCAGAAAGACTGTTTCAGTGAGCAGAGTTTGCTAGACTGTGTTTCAGAAGGGTCTTAAAGAAAGAAGGGGTTGGAGACTTATGTACAGAAGGACTTTTAAAGTGAGCAGAGTTTTGAGACTGGGGTGCAGAAGGATTGTTGCAGAGAGCAGAGTTTTCAGACTGAGGTAAAGAAGACCTGTTGCAGTGAGCAGATGTCGGAGACTGGGTGAACAAGGACTGTTTCAGCGAGCACAGGTTGGAGACAGGGTGCAGAATGATCGTTGCAGAGAGCAGAGGTTGGAGACTGTGGTGCAGAAGGACTGATAAAAAGAGTAGAGTTTGAAGACTGGGGTGCAGAAGGCCTGTTACAAAGAGCAGTGTTTGGAGACTAGGGTGCAGAATGACTGTTACAGAGAACAGAGTTTGGAGACTGCATTGTAGAAGGATCTTACAGAGATCTGAGTTTGGAGACTTAGGTGCAGAAGCACTGTTGCAGAGAGTAGAGTATGGAGACTGAGGTACAGAAGGACCATTGCAGAGAGAAGAGCTTGGAGACTGAGTTTCAGAATGATTGATACAGAGAGCAGAGGTTGGAGACTGGTTTGCAGAAGGACTGTTGCAGAGAGCAGAGGTTTTAGACTGGGGTGTAGAAGGACTGTTTCAGAGAGTAGAGTTTGGAGATTGGGGTGAGGAAGAACTGTAGCAGAGAGCAGAGGTTGGACACTAAGGTGCAGAAGGACAGTTACAAAGAACAAAGGTTGGAGACTAGGGTGCAGAAGGACTAAGACAGAAAGCAGAGCTTGGAGACTCGTGTGCAGAAGGACCCTTACAGATAGCAGTGGTTGGAGACTGCAGTACAGAAGGACTGTTAAAAAGAGCAGAGGTTAGAGACTGGAATAAAGAAAATCTGTTGCAGAGAGCAGATGTTGGAGACTGGTGTGCAAAAGGACTGTTGCAGAGAGCAGAGGATGAAGACTGGGAATTAAGAGGACTGTTCCAGAAAGCAGAGGTTGCAGACTGAGTTGCCAAGGGACTGATACAGAGGGCATAGTGTGGAGACTGTGGTTCAAAACGACTGATACAGAAAGCAGAGGTTGGATACTGGAGTACATAGGACACGTTTGGAGAAAAGTGTTTGGAGACTGTGGTACAGAAGGACTGTTACAGAGAGCATGGGTTCGAGACTGGGGTGCAGAAGGATCATTGGGGTGAGCAGAGTATGGAGACTGGGGTGTAGAAGGACTGTTGCAGAGAGCAGAGGTTGGAGACTGGGGTGCAGAAGGACTGTTGCAGAGAGCAGAGGTTGGAGACTGCAGTACAGAAGGACTGTTACAAAGAAAAGATGTTGCAGACTGTGGTGCAGAAGGACTGTTGCAGAGAACAGAACTTGGAGACTGGGGTGCGTGAGGACCCTTGCTGAGAGAAGAGGTTGGAGACTGAGGTGCAGAAGTACTGTTACAGAGAGTAGAGTTTGAAGACTTGGGTGCAGAAAGACTGGTACAGAGAGCAGAGGTTGAAGACTTGGGTGCAGAAGGACTATTACAGAAAGCACAGGTCGGAGACTGTGGTGCAGAAGTAATGTTGCAGAAAGTAGAGGTAGGAGACTGGGGTACAGAAGGAATGTTGCAGAGAGCAGAGGTTGGAGACTGAGATGCAGAAGGAATGTTGCAGAAAGCAGAGGTTGGAGACTGGGGTGCAGAAGGACTGTTGCAGAGAGCAGAGGTTGGAGACTGAGATGCAGAAGGACTGTTATACAGAGCAGACGTTGGATACTGGGGTGAAGAATTATGATACAGAAAGCAGAGTTGGCAGACTGGGGTGCAGAAAGACCATTACAGAGAGCAGAGGTTGCAGACTGGCGTGCAGAAAGACTGTTTCAGAGAACAGAGTTTACAGACTGGGGTGCAGGACGACTGTTACAGAGAGCAGTGGTGGAGACTGGGTTGCAGAAAGATCGTACAGAGAGTAGAAGTTTCAGACTGAGGCGCAGCAGGACTGTAACAGAGAGCAGTGGTTGGAGACTGAGGTGCAGAAGGACTGTTACAGAGACCATAGTTTGCTGAATTAGGTGCAGAAGGACTGTTACTGAATGCAGGGGTTGGAAATTGGGGTGCAGAAGGAACGTTACAAAGAGCAGAGTTTGGAGACTGCAGTATAGAACGGCTTTAACAGAGAGCAGAGGTTTGAGAATATGGTGCAAAAGGACTGTTACAGAGAGAAGTTGTTGGAGACTGGGTTGCAGAAGGATTGTTACAGAGAGCAGCGGTTGAAGACTTGGGTGCAGAATGACTGTTGCAGAGAGCAGAATTTGGAGACTGTTGTTCAGGAGGACTGTTGCAGAGAACAGAGGTTAGAGAATGGTGTGCAGAAGGACTGTTACAGAGAGCAGAGGTTAGAGAATGGGGTGCAAAAGTAGGGTTGCTGAGTTCAGATGTTGGAGACAGAGGTGCAGAAGGACTGTTACAGAGAGCAGAGGTTGGAAACCGTGGTGCAGAAAGACTGATACAGATAGCAGAGGTATGAGACTGTGGTGCAGAAGGACTGTTACAGAGAGCAGAGGTTGGAGACTGGGGATTAGAAGGACTGTGGCAGAGAACAGAGGTTGGAGACTGGGTTGCAGCAGGACCTTTGAAGAAAGAAGAGGTTGGAGACTGGGTTGGAGAAGGAATGTTACAGAGATCAGAGTTTGGAAACTGGGGTACAGAAGGACCTTACAGAGAACAGAGGTTAGAGACTGGGGTGCAGAAAGAGTGTTAAAGAGAGGAGACATAGGAATCTGAGGTGCAGAAGGTCTGTTGCAGAGAGCAGATGTTAGAGACTGGGGTGCAGAAGGATCGTTGCAGAGAGCAGACGTTGGAGACTGAGGTGCAAAAAGGCTGTTACAAAGAATAGAAGTTGGAGATTGTGATGCAAAAGGCTTGTTTCAGAGAGCAGAGGTTCTAGACTGGGGTGCAGAAAAACTGTTAGAGAGAGAAGAGTTGTTAGACAAGTTTGCAGAAGGATCTTACAGAGAGCAGAGATTGTAGACCGAAGTGCAGCAGGACTGTTACAGAGAGCAGAGCTTGAAGACTGGGGTGCAGAAGGCCTTTTACGAAGAGCAGAGTTTGGAGAAGGGCTCCAGAATTACTTTTACATATGGCAGAGTTGGAAACTGGTTTGCAGAAGGATCTTACAGAGAGCAGATGTTGGAGACTGAGGTGCAGAAGGAT
>NW_027525932.1:0-12829 GCF_052094955.1 Ictidomys tridecemlineatus
ATTGGTGTACTGAGCATTACCTGAAAGTTTCATCAAGATTGGTTGAAAAAGTGTGTGCAGAGATTTTAGGCAACTCGTAGTCTTTTGGAAGCTTGGCAGGCCCTTTCCATGAAAGTGATTCTCGCCAGTCTCTGCTTAGGGCTACATCAACAGCAAACAAACCATAGAGATAGAACTTGAAACTGCTTTATTGTGTAAAGTTTCAAAGAGCTAGCACAAACCGTGTTTGATTTAGAGTTCCAAATACATGTATCCCTATAGGAGAAAACAGAGAGAAACCTCAAAATGAAACCGGTTACTGCGAACGAACGGTTTAACCTAGAAGAACGAAATTTGGCGAGCCAAGTGGGATTGGTGTACTGATAATTACCTGAAAGTTTCATCAAGATTGGGTGAAAAAGTGTGTGCTGAGATTTCTGGCAACTCGTAGTCTTTTGGAAGCTTGGCAGGCCCTTTCCATGAAAGTGATTCTCGCCAGTCTCTGCTTAGGGCTACATCAACAGCAAACAAACCATAGAGATAGAACTTGAAACTGCTTTATTGTGTCAAGTTTCAAAGAGCTAGCACAAACCGTGTTTTATTTAGAGTTCCAAATACATGTATCTCTATAGGAGAAAACAGAGTGAAACCTCAAAATGAAACCAGTTACTGCCAACGAACGGTTTAAACTAGAAGAACGAAATTTGGCGAGCCAAGTGGGATTGGTGTACTGATCATTACCTGAAAGTTTCATCAAGATTGGGTGAAACAGTGTGTGCTGAGATTTCAGGCAACTCGTAGTTTTTTGGAAGCTTGGCAGGCCCTTTCCATGAAAGTGATTCTCGCCAGTCTCTGCTTAGGGCTACATCAACAGCAAACAAACCATACAGATAGAACTTGAAACTGCTTTATTGTGTCAAGTTTCAAAGAGCTAGCACAAACCGTGTTTGATTTAGAGTTCCAAATACATGTATCCCTATAGGAGAAAACAGAGTGAAACCTCAAAATGAAACCGGTTACTGCCAACGAAAGGTTTAACCTAGAAGAACGAAATTTGGCGAGCCAAGTGGGATTGGTGTACTGATCATTTCCTGAAAGTTTCATCAAGATTGGGTGAAAAAGTGTTTGCTGAGATTTCACGCAACTCGTAGTTTTTTGGAAGCTTGGCAGGCCCTTTCCATGAAAGTGATTCTCGCCAGTCTCTGCTTAGGGCTACATCAACAGCAAACAAACCATAGAGATAGAACTTGAAACTGTGTATTGTGTCAAGTTTCAAAGAGCTAGCACAAACCGTGTTTGATTTAGAGTTCCAAATACATGTATCCCTATAGGAGAAAACAGAGTGAAACCTCAAAATGAAACCGGTTACTGCCAACGAACGGTTTAACCTAGAAGAACGAAATTTGGCGAGCCAAGTGGGATTGGTGTACTGATCATTACCTGAAAGTTTCATCAAGATTGGGTGAAAAAGTGTGTGCTGAGATTTCAGGCAACTCGTAGTTTTTTGGAAGCCTGGCAGGCCCTTTCCATGAAAGTTATTCTCGCCAGTCTCTGCTTAAGGCTACATCAAGAGCAAACAAACCACAGAGACAGAACTTGAAACTGCTTTATTTTGTCAAGTTTCAAAGAGCTAGCACAAACCGTGTTTGATTTAGAGTTCCAAATACATGTATCCATATAGGAATAAACAGAGTGAAACCTCAAAATGAAACCGGTTACTGCCAACGAACGGTTTAACCTAGAAAAACGAAATTTGGCGAGCCAAGTGGGATTGGTGTACTGATCATTACCTGAAAGTTTCATCAAGATTGGGTGAAAAAGTGTGTGCTGAGATTTTAGGCAACTCGTAGTTTTTTGGAAGCTTGGCAGGCCCTTTCCATGAAAGTGATTCTCGCCAATCTCTGCTTAGGGCTACATCAACAGCAAACAAACCATAGAGATAGAACTTGAAACTGCTTTATTGTGTCAAGTTTCAAAGAGCTAGCACAAACCGTGTTTGATTTAGAGTTCCAAATACATGTATCCCTATAGGAGAAAACAGAGTGAAACGTCAAAATGAAACCGGTTACTGCCAACGAACGGTTTAACCTAGAAGAACGAAATTTGGCGAGCCAAGTGGGATTGGTGTACTGATCATTACCTGAAAGTTTCATCAAGATTGGGTGAAAAAGTGTGTGCTGAGATTTCAGGCAACTCGTAGTTTTTTGGAAGCCTGGCAGGCCCTTTCCATGAAAGTGATTCTCGCCAGTCTCTGCTTAAGGCTACATCAAGAGCAAACAAACCACAGAGACAGAACTTGAAACTGCTTTATTGTGTCAAGTTTCAAAGAGCTACCACAAACCGTGTTTGATTTAGAGTTCCAAATACATGTATCTCTATAGGAGAAAACAGAGTGAAACCTCAAAATGAAACCGGTTACTGCCAACGAACGGTTTAACCTAGAAGAACGAAATTTGGCGAGCCAAGTGGGATTGGTGTACTGATCATTACCTCAAAGTTTCATCAAGATTGGGTGAAAAAGTGTGTGCTAAGATTTCAGGCAACTCGTAGTTTTTTGGAAGCTTGGCAGGCCCTTTCCATGAAAGTGATTCTCGCCAGTCTCTGCTTAGGGCTACATCAAAAGCAAACAAACCATAGAGATAGAACTTGAAACTGCTTTATTGTGTCAAGTTTCAAAGAGCTAGCAAAAATCGTGTTTGATTTAGAGTTCCAAATACATGTATCCCTATAGGAGAAAACAGAGTGAAACCTCAAAATGAAACCGGTTACAGCCAACGAACGGTTTAACCTAGAAGAACGAAATTTGGCGAGCCAAGTGGGATTGGTGTACTGATCATTACCTGAAAGTTTCATCAAGATTGGGTGAAAACTTGTGTGCTGAGATTTCTGGCAACTCGTAGTTTTTTGGAAGCTTGGCAGGCCCTTTCCATGAAAGTGATTCTCGCCAGTCTCTGCTTAGGGCTACATCAACAGCAAACAAACCATAGAGATAGAACTTGAAACTGCTTAATTGTGTCAAGTTTCAAAGAGCTAGCACAAACCGTGTTTGATTTACAGTTCCAAATACATGTATCCCTATAGGAGAAAACAGAGTGAAACCTCAAAATGAAACCGGTTACTGCCAACGAAAGGTTTAACCTAGAAGAACGAAATTTGGCGAGCCAAGTGGGATTGGTGTACTGATCATTACCTGAAAGTTTCATCAAGATTGGGTGAAAAAGTGTTTGCTGAGATTTCACGCAACTCGTAGTTTTTTGGAAGCTTGGCAGGCCCTTTCCATGAAAGTGATTCTCACCAGTCTCTGCTTAGGGCTACATCAACAGCAAACAAACCATAGAGATAGAACTTGAAACTGTTTATTTTGTCAAGTTTCAAAGAGCTAGCACAAACCGTGTTTGATTTAGAGTTCCAAATACATGTATCCCTATAGGAGAAAACAGAGTGAAACCTCAAAATGAAACCGGTTACTGCCAACGAACGGTTTAACCTAGAAGAACGAAATTTGGCGAGCCAAGTGGGATTGGTGTACTGATCATTAGCTGAAAGTTTCATCAAGATTGGGTGAAAAAGTGTGTGCTGAGATTTCAGGCAACTCGTAGTTTTTTGGGAGCCTGGCAGGCCCTTTCCATGAAAGTGATTCTCGCCAGTCTCTGCTTAAGGCTACATCAAGAGCAAACAAACCACAGAGACAGAACTTGAAACTGCTTTATTGTGTCAAGTTTCAAAGAGCTAGCACAAACCGTGTTTGATTTAGAGTTCCAAATACATGTATCTCTATAGGAGAAAACAGAGTGAAACCTCAAAATGAAACCGGTTACTGCCAACGAACTGTTTAACCTAGAAGAACGAAATTTGGCGAGCCAAGTGGGATTGGTGTACTGATCATTACCTGAAAGTTTCATCAAGATTGGGTGAAAAAGTGTGTGCTGAGATTTCAGGCAACTCGTAGTTTTTTGGAAGCTTGGCAGGCCCTTTCCATGAAAGTGATTCTCGCCAGTCTCTGCTTAGGGCTACATCAACAGCAAACAAACCATAGATATAGAACTTGAAACTGCTTTATTGTGTCAAGTTTCAAAGAGCTAGCACAAACGGTGTTTGATTTAGAGTTCCAAATACATGTATCCCTATAGGAGAAAACAGAGTGAAACCTCAAAATGAAACCGGTTACTGCCAACGAACGGTTTACCCTAGAAGAACGAAATTTGGCGAGCCTAGTGGGATTGGTGTACTGATCATTACCTGAAAGTTTCATCAAGATTGGGTGAAAAAGTGTGTGCTGAGATTTCTGGCAACTCGTAGTTTTTTGGAAGCTTGGCAGGCCCTTTCCATGAAAGTGATTCTCGCCAGTCTCCTTAGGGCTACATCAACAGCAAACAAACCATAGAGATAGAACTTGAAACTGCTTTATTGTGTCAAGTTTCAAAGAGCTAGCACGAACGGTGTTTGATTTAGAGTTCCAAATACATGTATCCCTATAGGAGAAAACAGAGTGAAACCTCAAAATGAAACCGGTTACTGCCAACGAAAGGTTTAACCTAGAAGAACGAAATTTGGCGAGCCAAGTGGGATTGGTGTACTGATCATTACCTGAAAGTTTCATCAAGATTGGGTGAAAAAGTGTGTGCTGAGATTTCAGGCAACTCGTAGTTTTTTGGAAGCCTGGCAGGCCCTTTCCATGAAAGTTATTCTCGCCAGTCTCTGCTTAAGGCTACATCAAGAGCAAACAAACCACAGAGACAGAACTTGAAACTGCTTTATTTTGTCAAGTTTCAAAGAGCTAGCACAAACCGTGTTTGATTTAGAGTTCCAAATACATGTATCCATATAGGAATAAACAGAGTGAAACCTCAAAATGAAACCGGTTACTGCCAACGAACGGTTTAACCTAGAAAAACGAAATTTGGCGAGCCAAGTGGGATTGGTGTACTGATCATTACCTGAAAGTTTCATCAAGATTGGGTGAAAAAGTGTGTGCTGAGATTTTAGGCAACTCGTAGTTTTTTGGAAGCTTGGCAGGCCCTTTCCATGAAAGTGATTCTCGCCAATCTCTGCTTAGGGCTACATCAACAGCAAACAAACCATAGAGATAGAACTTGAAACTGCTTTATTGTGTCAAGTTTCAAAGAGCTAGCACAAACCGTGTTTGATTTAGAGTTCCAAATACATGTATCCCTATAGGAGAAAACAGAGTGAAACGTCAAAATGAAACCGGTTACTGCCAACGAACGGTTTAACCTAGAAGAACGAAATTTGGCGAGCCAAGTGGGATTGGTGTACTGATCATTACCTGAAAGTTTCATCAAGATTGGGTGAAAAAGTGTGTGCTGAGATTTCAGGCAACTCGTAGTTTTTTGGAAGCCTGGCAGGCCCTTTCCATGAAAGTGATTCTCGCCAGTCTCTGCTTAAGGCTACATCAAGAGCAAACAAACCACAGAGACAGAACTTGAAACTGCTTTATTGTGTCAAGTTTCAAAGAGCTACCACAAACCGTGTTTGATTTAGAGTTCCAAATACATGTATCTCTATAGGAGAAAACAGAGTGAAACCTCAAAATGAAACCGGTTACTGCCAACGAACGGTTTAACCTAGAAGAACGAAATTTGGCGAGCCAAGTGGGATTGGTGTACTGATCATTACCTCAAAGTTTCATCAAGATTGGGTGAAAAAGTGTGTGCTAAGATTTCAGGCAACTCGTAGTTTTTTGGAAGCTTGGCAGGCCCTTTCCATGAAAGTGATTCTCGCCAGTCTCTGCTTAGGGCTACATCAAAAGCAAACAAACCATAGAGATAGAACTTGAAACTGCTTTATTGTGTCAAGTTTCAAAGAGCTAGCAAAAATCGTGTTTGATTTAGAGTTCCAAATACATGTATCCCTATAGGAGAAAACAGAGTGAAACCTCAAAATGAAACCGGTTACAGCCAACGAACGGTTTAACCTAGAAGAACGAAATTTGGCGAGCCAAGTGGGATTGGTGTACTGATCATTACCTGAAAGTTTCATCAAGATTGGGTGAAAACTTGTGTGCTGAGATTTCTGGCAACTCGTAGTTTTTTGGAAGCTTGGCAGGCCCTTTCCATGAAAGTGATTCTCGCCAGTCTCTGCTTAGGGCTACATCAACAGCAAACAAACCATAGAGATAGAACTTGAAACTGCTTAATTGTGTCAAGTTTCAAAGAGCTAGCACAAACCGTGTTTGATTTACAGTTCCAAATACATGTATCCCTATAGGAGAAAACAGAGTGAAACCTCAAAATGAAACCGGTTACTGCCAACGAAAGGTTTAACCTAGAAGAACGAAATTTGGCGAGCCAAGTGGGATTGGTGTACTGATCATTACCTGAAAGTTTCATCAAGATTGGGTGAAAAAGTGTTTGCTGAGATTTCACGCAACTCGTAGTTTTTTGGAAGCTTGGCAGGCCCTTTCCATGAAAGTGATTCTCACCAGTCTCTGCTTAGGGCTACATCAACAGCAAACAAACCATAGAGATAGAACTTGAAACTGTTTATTTTGTCAAGTTTCAAAGAGCTAGCACAAACCGTGTTTGATTTAGAGTTCCAAATACATGTATCCCTATAGGAGAAAACAGAGTGAAACCTCAAAATGAAACCGGTTACTGCCAACGAACGGTTTAACCTAGAAGAACGAAATTTGGCGAGCCAAGTGGGATTGGTGTACTGATCATTAGCTGAAAGTTTCATCAAGATTGGGTGAAAAAGTGTGTGCTGAGATTTCAGGCAACTCGTAGTTTTTTGGGAGCCTGGCAGGCCCTTTCCATGAAAGTGATTCTCGCCAGTCTCTGCTTAAGGCTACATCAAGAGCAAACAAACCACAGAGACAGAACTTGAAACTGCTTTATTGTGTCAAGTTTCAAAGAGCTAGCACAAACCGTGTTTGATTTAGAGTTCCAAATACATGTATCTCTATAGGAGAAAACAGAGTGAAACCTCAAAATGAAACCGGTTACTGCCAACGAACTGTTTAACCTAGAAGAACGAAATTTGGCGAGCCAAGTGGGATTGGTGTACTGATCATTACCTGAAAGTTTCATCAAGATTGGGTGAAAAAGTGTGTGCTGAGATTTCAGGCAACTCGTAGTTTTTTGGAAGCTTGGCAGGCCCTTTCCATGAAAGTGATTCTCGCCAGTCTCTGCTTAGGGCTACATCAACAGCAAACAAACCATAGATATAGAACTTGAAACTGCTTTATTGTGTCAAGTTTCAAAGAGCTAGCACAAACGGTGTTTGATTTAGAGTTCCAAATACATGTATCCCTATAGGAGAAAACAGAGTGAAACCTCAAAATGAAACCGGTTACTGCCAACGAACGGTTTACCCTAGAAGAACGAAATTTGGCGAGCCTAGTGGGATTGGTGTACTGATCATTACCTGAAAGTTTCATCAAGATTGGGTGAAAAAGTGTGTGCTGAGATTTCTGGCAACTCGTAGTTTTTTGGAAGCTTGGCAGGCCCTTTCCATGAAAGTGATTCTCGCCAGTCTCCTTAGGGCTACATCAACAGCAAACAAACCATAGAGATAGAACTTGAAACTGCTTTATTGTGTCAAGTTTCAAAGAGCTAGCACGAACGGTGTTTGATTTAGAGTTCCAAATACATGTATCCCTATAGGAGAAAACAGAGTGAAACCTCAAAATGAAACCGGTTACTGCCAACGAAAGGTTTAACCTAGAAGAACGAAATTTGGCGAGCCAAGTGGGATTGGTGTACTGATCATTTCCTGAAAGTTTCATCAAGATTGGATGAAAAAGTGTTTGCTGAGATTTCACGCAACTCGTAGTTTTTTGGAAGCTTGGCAGGCCCTTTCCATGAAAGTGATTCTCGCCAGTCTCTGCTTAGGGCTACATCAACAGCAAACAAAGCATAGAGATAGAACTTGAAACTGTTTATTATGTCAAGTTTCAAAGAGCTAGCACAAACCGTGTTTGATTTAGAGTTCCAAATACATGTATCCCTATAGGAGAAAACAGAGTGAAACCTCAAAATGAAACCGGTTACTGCCAACGAACGGTTTAACCTAGAAGAACGAAATTTGGCGAGCCAAGTGGGATTGGTGTACTGATCATTACCTGAAAGTTTCATCAAGATTGGGTGAAAAAGTGTGTGCTGAGATTTCAGGCAACTCGTAGTTTTTTGGAAGCCTGGCAGGCCCTTTCCATGAAAGTGATTCTCGCCAGTCTCTACTTAAGGCTATATCAAGCGCAAACAAACCACAGAGACAGAACTTGAAACTGCTTTATTGTGTCAAGTTTCAAAGAGCTAGCACAAACCGTGTTTGATTTAGAGTTCCAAATACATGTATCCCTATAGGAGAAAACAGAGTGAAACCTCAAAATGAAACCGGTTACTGCCAACGAACGGTTTAACCTAGAAGAACGAAATTTGGCGAGCCAAGTGGGATTGGTGTACTGATCATTACCTGAAAGATTCATCAAGATTGGGTGAAAAAGTGTGTGCTGAGATTTCTGGCAACTCGTAGTTTTTTGGAAGCTTGGCAGGCCCTTTCCATGAAAGTGATTCTCGCCAGTCTCTTTTTAAGGCTACATCAACAGCAAACGAACCATAGAGATAGAACTTGAAACTGCTTTATTGTGTCAAGTTTCAAAGAGCTACCACAAACCGTGTTTGATTTAGAGTTCCAAATACATGTATCCCTATAGGAGAAAACAGAGTGAAACCTCAAAATGAAACCGGTTACTGCCAACGAACGGTTTAACCTAGAAGAATGAAATTTGGCGAGCCAAGTGAGATTGGTGTACTGATCAATACCTGAAAGTTTCATCAAGATTGGGTGAAAAAGTGTGTGCTGAGATTTCAGGCAACTCGTAGTTTTTTGGAAGCTTGGCAGGCCCTTTCCATGAAAGTGATTCTCGCCAGTCTCTGCTTAGGGCTACATCAACAGCAAACAAACCATAGAGATAGAACTTGAAACTGCTTTATTGTGTCAAGTTTCAAAGAGCTAGCACAAACCGTGTTTGATTTAGAGTTCCAAATACATGTATCCCTATAGGAGAAAACAGAGTGAAACCTCAAAATGAAACCGGTTACTGCCAACGAACAGTTTAAACTAGAAGAACGAAATTTGGCGAGCCATGTGGGATTGGTGTACTGATCATTACCTGAAAGTTTCATCAAGATTTGGTGAAAAAGTGTGTGCTGAGATTTCAGGCAACTCGTAGTTTTTTGGAAGATTGGCAGGCCCTTTTCATGAAAGTGATTCTCGCCAGTCTCTGCTTAGGGCTACATCAACAGCAAAGAAACCATAGAGATAGAACTTGAAACTGCTTTATTGTGTCAAGTTTCAAAGAGCTAGCACAAACCGTGTTTGATTTAGAGTTCCAAATACATGTATCCCTATAGGAGAAAACAGAGTGAAACCTCAAAATGAAACAGGTTACTGCCAACAAATGGTTTAACCTAGAAGAACGAAATTTGGCGAGCCAAGTGGGAATGGAGTACTGATCATTACCTGAAAGTTTTATCAAGATTGGGTGAAAAAGTGTTTGCTGAGATTTCAGGCAACTCGTAGTTTTTTGGAAGCTTAGCAGGCCCTTTCCATGAAAGTGATTCTCGCCAGTCTCTGCTTAGGGCTACATCAACAGCAAACAAACCATAGAGATAGAACTTGAAACTGCTTTATTGTGTCAAGTTTCAAAGAGCTAGCACAAACCGTGTTTGATTTAGAGTTTCAAATACATGTATCCCTATAGGAGAAAACAGAGTGAAACTTCAAAATGAAACCGGTTACTGCCAACGAACGGTTTAACCTAGGAGAACGAAATTTGGCGAGCCAAGTGGGATTGGTGTACTGATCATTACCTGAAAGTTTCATCAAGATTGGGTTTAAAAGTGTTTGCTGAGATTTCATGAAACTCGTAGTTTTTTGGAAGCTTGGCAGGCCCTTTCCATGCAAGTGATTCTCGCCAGTCTCTGCTTAGGGCTACATCAACAGCAAACAAACAATAGAGATAGAACTTGAAACTGCTTTATTGTGTCAAGTTTCAAAGAGCTAGCACAAGCCGTGTTTGATTTAGAGTTCCAAATACATGTATCCCTATAGGAGAAAACAGAGTGAAACCTCAAAATGAAACCGGTTACTGCCAACGAACGGTTTAACCTAGAAGAACGAAATTTGGGGAGCCAAGTGGGATTGGTGTACTGATCATTACCTGAAAGTTTCATCAAGATTGGGTGAAAAAGTGTGTGCTGAGATTTCTGACAACTCGTAGTTTTTTGGAAGCTTGGCAGGCCCTTTCCATGAAAGTGATTCTCGCCAGTCTCTGCTTAGGGCTACATCAACAGCAAACAAACCATAGAGATAGAACTTGAAACTGCTTTATTGTGTCAAGTTTCAAAGGGCTAGCACAAACCGTGTTTGATTTAGAGTTCCAAATACATGTATCCATATAGGAGAAAACAGAGTGAAACCTCAAAATGAAACCGGTTACTGCCAACAAACGGTTTAACCTAGAAGAACGAAATTTGGCGAGCCAAGTGGGATTGGTGTACTGATCATTACCTGACAGCTTCATCAAGATTGGGTGAAAAAGTGTGTGCTGAGATTTCTGGCAACTCGTAGTTTTTTGGAAGCTCGGCAGGCCCTTTCCATGAAAGTGATTCTCGCCAGTCTCTGCTTAGGGCTACATCAACAGCAAACAAACCATAGAGATAGAACTTGAAACTGCTTTATTGTGTCAAGTTTCAAAGAGCTAGCACAAACCGTGTTTGATTTAGAGTTCCAAATACATGTATCCCTATAGGAGAAAACAGAGTGAAACCTCAAAATGAAACAGGTTACTGCCAACAAATGGTTTAACCTAGAAGAACGAAATTTGGCGAGCCAAGTGGGAATGGAGTACTGATCATTACCTGAAAGTTTTATCAAGATTGGGTGAAAAAGTGTTTGCTGAGATTTCAGGCAACTCGTAGTTTTTTGGAAGCTTAGCAGGCCCTTTCCATGAAAGTGATTCTCGCCAGTCTCTGCTTAGGGCTACATCAACAGCAAACAAACCATAGAGATAGAACTTGAAACTGCTTTATTGTGTCAAGTTTCAAAGAGCTAGCACAAACCGTGTTTGATTTAGAGTTTCAAATACATGTATCCCTATAGGAGAAAACAGAGTGAAACTTCAAAATGAAACCGGTTACTGCCAACGAACGGTTTAACCTAGGAGAACGAAATTTGGCGAGCCAAGTGGGATTGGTGTACTGATCATTACCTGAAAGTTTCATCAAGATTGGGTTTAAAAGTGTTTGCTGAGATTTCATGAAACTCGTAGTTTTTTGGAAGCTTGGCAGGCCCTTTCCATGCAAGTGATTCTCGCCAGTCTCTGCCTTAGGGCTACATCAACAGCAAACAAACAATAGAGATAGAACTTGAAACTGCTTTATTGTGTCAAGTTTCAAAGAGCTAGCACAAGCCGTGTTTGATTTAGAGTTCCAAATACATGTATCCCTATAGGAGAAAACAGAGTGAAACCTCAAAATGAAACCGGTTACTGCCAACGAACGGTTTAACCTAGAAGAACGAAATTTGGGGAGCCAAGTGGGATTGGTGTACTGATCATTACCTGAAAGTTTCATCAAGATTGGGTGAAAAAGTGTGTGCTGAGATTTCTGACAACTCGTAGTTTTTTGGAAGCTTGGCAGGCCCTTTCCATGAAAGTGATTCTCGCCAGTCTCTGCTTAGGGCTACATCAACAGCAAACAAACCATAGAGATAGAACTTGAAACTGCTTTATTGTGTCAAGTTTCAAAGGGCTAGCACAAACCGTGTTTGATTTAGAGTTCCAAATACATGTATCCATATAGGAGAAAACAGAGTGAAACCTCAAAATGAAACCGGTTACTGCCAACAAACGGTTTAACCTAGAAGAACGAAATTTGGCGAGCCAAGTGGGATTGGTGTACTGATCATTACCTGACAGCTTCATCAAGATTGGGTGAAAAAGTGTGTGCTGAGATTTCTGGCAACTCGTAGTTTTTGGAAGCTCGGCAGGCCCTTTCCATGAAAGTGATTCTCGCCAGTCTCTGCTTAGGGATACATCAACAGCAAACAAACCATAGAGATAGAACTTGAAACTGCTTTATTGTGTCAAGTTTTAAAGAGCTAGCACAAACCGTGTTTGATTTAGAGTTCCAAATACATGTATCCCTATAGGAGAAAACAGAGTGAAACCTCAAAATGAAACCGGTTCCTGCCAACGAGCGGTTTAACCTAAAACAACGAAATTTGGCGAGCCAAGTGGGATTGGTGTACTTATCATTACCTGAAAGTTTCATCAAGATTGGGTGAAAAAGTGTGTGCTGAGATTTCAGGCAACTCGTAGTTTTTTGGAAGCTTGGCAGGCCCTTTCCATGAAAGTGATTCTCGCCAGTCTCTGCTTAGGGCTACATCAACAGCAAACAAACCATAGAGATAGACCTTGAAACTGCTTTATTGTGTCAAGTTTCAAAGAGCTAGCACAAACCCTGTTTGATTTAGAGTTCCAAATACATGTATCCCTATAGGAGAAAACAGAGTGAAACCTCAAAATGAAACCGGTTACTGCCAACGAACGGTTTAACCTAGAAGAACGAAATTTGGCGACCCAAGTGGGATTGGTGTACTGATCATTACCTGAACGTTTCATCAAGATTGGGTGAAAAAGTGTGTACTGAGATTTCAGGAAACTCGTAGTTTTTTGGAAGCTTGGCAGGCCCTTTCCATGAAAGTGATTCTCGCCAGTCTCTGCTTAGGGCTACATCAACAGCAAACAAACCATAGAGATAGAACTTGAAACTGCTTTATTGTGTCAAGTTTCAAAGAGCTAGCACAAACCGTGTTTGATTTAGAG